>NW_028128075.1:0-140918 GCF_965231255.1 Vanellus vanellus
AACCTGAGGAGCAAAAAAGACAAACGTCCAGCTTTTGCTGCCACAGCAAAGGTGCCAGCGGGGAAAAGTAATGCTGGTTCTCACTGCCTCCTGGAACCCTTTCAAATGCCACAGACAATTTGGCCCTGTCTACTTTCCTGCGGACTCCATCCTCAAAATAACCTGTTTTCGCTTTCGGCAGCCTCCGGAGCAAAAAAGACAAACGTCCAGCTTTTGCTGCCACAGCAAAGGTGCCAGCGGCGAAAAGTAATGCTGGTTCTCACTGCCTCCTGGAACCCCTTCAAATGCCCCAGACCATTTGGCCCTCTCTGCTTTCCTGCGGACTCTATCCTCAAAAGCGCCTTTTTTCACTTTCGGCGCCCTCCGGTGGTAAAAAGACAAACGTCCAGCTTTTGCTGCCACAGCAAAGGTGCCATCGGGGAAAAGTAATGCTGGTCCTCATTGCCTCCTGGAACCTCTTCAAATGCCACAGACAATTTGGCCCTCTCTGCTTTCCTGCGGACTCCATCCTCAAAAGCACCTGTTTTCGCTTTCGGCAACCTCCGGAGCAAAAAAGACAAACGTCCAGGTTTTGCTGCCACAGCAAAGGTGCCAGCCGGGAAAAGTAATGCTAGTTCTCACTGCCTCCTGGAACTCTTTCAAATGCCCCAGACAATTTGGCCCTCTCTGCTTTCCTGCGGACTCCATCCTCAAAAGCACCTGTTTTCACTTTCGGCAGCCTCCAGAGCAAAAAAGACAAACGTCCAGGTTTTGCTGCCACAGCAAAGGTGCCAGCGGGGAAAAGTAATGCTGGTTCTCACTACCTCCTGGAACTCTTTCAAATGCCCCAGACAATTTGGCCCTCTCTGCTTTCCTGCGGACTCCATCCTCAAAAGCACCTGTTTTCGCTTTCGGCAGCCTCCAGAGCAAAAAAGACAAACGTCCAGGTTTTGCTGCCACAGCAAAGGTGTCAGCGGGGAAAAGTGATGCTGGTCCTCATTGCCTCCTGGAACCTCTTCAAATGCCACAGACAATTTGGCCCTCTCTGCTTTCCTGCGGACTCCATCCTCAAAAGCACCTGTTTTTGCTTTCGGAAACCTCAGGAGCAAAAAAGACAAACGTCCAGGTTTTCCTGCCACAGCAAAGGTGCCAGCGGGCAAAAGTAATGCTGGTTCTCACTGCCTCCTGGAACCCTTTCAAATGCCCCAGACAATTTGGCCCTCTCTGCTTTCCTGCGGACTCCATCCTCAAAAGCACCTGTTTTCGCTTTCGGCAACCTCCGGAGCAAAAAAGAGAAACGTCCAGCTTTTGCTGCCACAGCAAAGGTGCCAGCCGGGAAAAGTAATGCTGGTTCTCACTGCCTCCTGGAACTCTTTCAAATGCCCCAGACAATTTGGCCCTCTCTGCTTTCCTGCGGACTCCATCCTCAAAAGCACCTGTTTTCGCTTTCGGCATCCTCAGGAGCAAAAAAGACAAACGTCCAGCTTTTGCTGCCACAGCAGAGGTGCCAGCGGCGAAAAGTAATGCTGGTTCTCACTGCCTCCTGGAACTCTTTCAAATGCCCCAGACTATTTGGCCCTCTCTGATTTCCTGCGGACTCCATCCTCAAAAGCACCTGTTTTCGCTTTCGGCAACCTCAGGAGCAAAAAAGACAAACGTCCAGCTTTTGCTGCCACAGCAAAGGTGCCAGCGGGGAAAAGTAATGCTGGTTCTCACTGCCTCCTGGAACCCTTTCAAATGCCACAGACAATTTGGCCCTCTCTGCTTTCCTGCGGACTCCATCCTCAAAAGCACCTGTTTTCGCTTTCGGCAACCTCAGGAGCAAAAAAGACAAACGTCCAGCTTTTGCTGCCACAGCAAAGGTGCCAGCGGCGAAAAGTAATGCTGGCTCTCACTGCCTCCTGGAACCCCTTCAAATGCCCCAGACCATTTGGCCCTCTCTGCTTTCCTGCGGACTCTATCCTCAAAAGCGCCTTTTTTCACTTTCGGCGCCCTCCGGTGGTAAAAAGACAAACGTCCAGCTTTTGCTGCCACAGCAAAGGTGCCATCAGGGAAAAGTAATGCTGGTCCTCATTGCCTCCTGGAACCTCTTCAAATGCCACAGACAATTTGGCCCTCTCTGCTTTCCTGCGGACTCCATCCTCAAAATCACCTGTTTTCGCTTTCGGCAACCTCAGGAGCAAAAAGGACAAACGTCCCAGCTTTTGCTGCCACAGCAGATATTCCAGCGGGGAAAAGTAATGCTGGTTCTCACTGCCTCCTGGAACTCTTTCAAATGCCCCAGACAATTTGGCCCTCTCTGCTTTCCTGCGGACTCCATCCTCAAAAGCACCTGTTTTCGCTTCGGCAACCTGAGGAGCAAAAAAGACAAACGTCCAGCTTTTGCTGCCACAGCAAAGGTGCCAGCGGGGAAAAGTAATGCTGGTTCTCACTGCCTCCTGGAACCCTTTCAAATGCCACAGACAATTTGGCCCTGTCTACTTTCCTGCGGACTCCATCCTCAAAATAACCTGTTTTCGCTTTCAGCAGCCTCCGGAGCAAAAAAGACAAACGTCCAGCTTTTGCTGCCACAGCAAAGGTGCCAGCGGCGAAAAGTAATGCTGGTTCTCACTGCCTCCTGGAACCCCTTCAAATGCCCCAGACCATTTGGCCCTCTCTGCTTTCCTGCGGACTCCATCCTCAAAAGCGCCTTTTTTCACTTTCGGCGCCCTCCGGTGGTAAAAAGACAAACGTCCAGCTTTTGCTGCCACAGCAAAGGTGCCATCGGGGAAAAGTAATGCTGGTCCTCATTGCCTCCTGGAACCTCTTCAAATGCCGCAGACAATTTGGCACTCTCTGCTTTCCTGCGGACTCCATCCTCAAAAGCACCTGTTTTCGCTTTCGGCAACCTCCGGAGCAAAAAAGACAAACGTCCAGGTTTTGCTGCCACAGCAAAGGTGCCAGCGGGGAAAAGTAATGCTGGTTCTCACTACCTCCTGGAACTCTTTCAAATGCCCCAGACAATTTGGCCCTCTCTGCTTTCCTGCGGACTCCATCCTCAAAAGCACCTGTTTTCGCTTTCGGCAGCCTCCAGAGCAAAAAAGACAAACGTCCAGGTTTTGCTGCCACAGCAAAGGTGCCAGCGGGGAAAAGTGATGCTGGTCCTCTTTGCCTCCTGGAACCTCTTCAAATGCCCCAGACAATTTGGCCCTCTCTGCTTTCCTGCGGACTCCATCCTCAAAAGCACCTGTTTTTTGCTTTCGGAAACCTCCGGAGCAAAAAAGACAAACGTCCAGGTTTTGCTGCCACAGCAAAGGTGCCAGCGGGCTAAAGTAATGCTGGTTCTCACTGCCTCCTGGAACCCTTTCAAATGCCCCAGACAATTTGGCCCTCTCTGCTTTCCTGCGGACTCCATCCTCAAAAGCACCTGTTTTGGCTTTCGGCAACCTCCGGAGCAAAAAAGACAAACGTCCAGCTTTTGCTGCCACAGCAAAGGTGCCAGCGGGGAAAAGTAATGCTGGTTCTCACTGCCTCCTGGAACCCTTTCAAATGCCACAGACAATTTGGCCCTTTCTACTTTCCTGCGGACTCCATCCTCAAAAGCACCTGTTTTCGCTTTCGGCAACCTCCGGAGCAAAAAGACAAACGTCCAGCTTTTGCTGCCACAGCAAAGGTGCCAGCGGGGAAAAGTTATGCTGGTCCTCATTGCCTCCTAGAACCTCTTCAAATGCCACAGACAATTTGGCCCTCTCTGCTTTCCTGCGGACTCCATCCTCAAAAGCACCTGTTTTCGCTTTCGGCAACCTCCGGAGCAAAAAAGAAAAACGTCCAGGTTTTCCTGCCACAGCAAAGGTGCCAGCGGGCAAAAGTAATGCTGGTTCTCACTGCCTCCTGGAACCCTTTCAAATGCCCCAGACAATTTGGCCCTCTCTGCTTTCCTGCGGACTCCATCCTCAAAAGCACCTGTTTTCGCTTTCTGCAACCTGAGGAGCAAAAAAGACAAACGTCCAGCTTTTGCTGCCACAGCAAAGGTGCCAGCGGGGAAAAGTAATGCTGGTTCTCACTGCCTCCTGGAACCCTTTCAAATGCCACAGACAATTTGGCCCTGTCTACTTTCCTGCGGACTCCATCCTCAAAATAACCTGTTTTCGCTTTCAGCAGCCTCAGGAGCAAAAAAGACAAACGTCCAGCTTTTGCTGCCACAGCAAAGGTGCCAGCGGCGAAAAGTAATGCTGGTTCTCACTGCCTCCTGGAACCCCTTCAAATGCCCCAGACCATTTGGCCCTCTCTGCTTTCCTGCGGACTCCATCCTCAAAAGCGCCTTTTTTCACTTTCGGCGCCCTCCGGTGGTAAAAAGACAAACGTCCAGCTTTTGCTGCCACAGCAAAGGTGCCATCGGGGAAAAGTAATGCTGGTCCTCATTGCCTCCTGGAACCTCTTCATATGCCACAGACAATTTGGCACTCTCTGCTTTCCTGCGGACTCCATCCTCAAAAGCACCTGTTTTCGCTTTCGGCAGCCTCCGGAGCAAAAAGACAAACGTCCAGCTTTTGCTGCCACAGCAAAGGTGCCAGCGGGGAAAATTAATGCTGGTTCTCACTGCCTCCTGGAACCTCTTCAAATGCCACAGACAATTTGGCCCTCTCTGCTTTCCTGCGGACTCCATCCTCAAAAGCACCTGTTTTCTCTTTCGGCAACCTCCGGAGCAAAAAAGACAAACGTCCAGCTTTTGCTGCCACAGCAAAGGTGCCAGCCGGGAAAAGTAATGCTGGTTCTCACTGCCTCCTGTAACCCTTTCAAATGCCCCAGACTATTTGGCCCTCTCTGCTTTCCTGCGGACTCCATCCTCAAAAGCACCTGTTTTCACTTTCGGCAGCCTCCAGAGCAAAAAAGACAAACGTCCAGGTTTTGCTGCCACAGCAAAGGTGCCAGCGGGGAAAAGTAATGCTGGTTCTCACTACCTCCTGGAACTCTTTCAAATGCCCCAGACAATTTGGCCCTCTGTGCTTTCCTGCGGACTCCATCCTCAAAAGCACCTGTTTTCGCTTTCGGCAGCCTCCAGATCAAAAAAGACAAACGTCCAGCTTTTGCTGCCACAGCAAAGGTGCCACCGGGGAAAAGTGATGCTGGTCCTCATTGCCTCCTGGAACCTCTTCAAATGCCACAGACAATTTGGCCCTCTCTGCTTTCCTGCGGACTCCATCCTCAAAAGCACCTGTTTTCGCTTTCGGCAACCTCAGGAGCAAAAAAGACAAACGTCCAGGTTTTGCTGCCACAGCAAAGGTGCCAGCGGGCAAAAGTAATGCTGGTTCTCACTGCCTCCTGGAACCCTTTCAAATGCCCCAGACTATTTGGCCCTCTCTGCTTTCCTGTGGACTCCATCCTCAAAAGCACCTGTTTTCGCTTTCGGCAGCCTCCGGAGCAAAAAAGACAAACGTCCAGCTTTTGCTGCCACAGCAAAGGTGCCAGCGGGGAAAATTAATGCTGGTTCTCACTGCCTCCTGCAACCTCTTAAAATGCCACAGACAATTTGGCCCTCTCTGCTTTCCTGCGGACTCCATCCTCAAAAGCACCTGTTTTCGCTTTCGGCAACCTCCGGAGCAAAAAAGACAAACGTCCAGCTTTTGCTGCCACAGCAAAGGTGCCAGCCGGGAAAAGTAATGCTGGTTCTCACTGCCTCCTGGAACCCTTTCAAATGCCCCAGACTATTTGGCCCTCTCTGCTTTCCTGCGGACTCCATCCTCAAAAGCACCTGTTTTCGCTTTCGGCAGCCTCCGGAGCAAAAAAGACAAACGTCCAGCTTTTGCTGCCACAGCAAAGGTGCCAGCGGGGAAAAGTAATGCTGGTCCTCATTGCCTCCTGGAACCTTATCAAATGCCACAGACAATTTGGCCCTCTCTGCTTTCCTGCGGACTCCATCCTCAAAAGCACCTGTTTTCGCTTTCGGCAACCTCAGGAGCAAAAAAGACAAACGTCCAGGTTTTGCTGCCACAGCAAAGGTGCCAGCGGGGAAAAGTGATGCTGGTCCTCATTGCCTCCTGGAACCTCTTCAAATGCCACAGACAATTTGGCCCTCTCTGCTTTCCTGCGGACTCCATCCTCAAAAGCACCTGTTTTCGCTTTCAGCAACCTCCGGAGCAAAAAAGACAAACGTCCAGGTTTTCCTGCCACAGCAAAGGTGCCAGCGGGCAAAAGTAATGCTGGTTCTCACTGCCTCCTGGAACCCTTTCAAATGCCCCAGACAATTTGGCCCTCTCTGCTTTCCTGCGGACTCCATCCTCAAAAGCACCTGTTTTCGCTTTCGGCAGCCTCCGGAGCAAAAAAGACAAACGTCCAGGTTTTCCTGCCACAGCAAAGGTGCCAGCGGGCAAAAGTAATGCTGGTTCTCACTGCCTCCTGGAACCCTTTCAAATGCCCCAGACAATTTGGCCCTCTCTGCTTTCCTGCGGACTCCATCCTCAAAAGCACCTGTTTTCGCTTTCGGCAGCCTCCGGAGCAAAAAAGACAAACGTCCAGCTTTTGCTGCCACAGCAAAGGTGCCAGCCGGGAAAAGTAATGCTGGTTCTCACTGCCTCCTGGAACCCTTTCAAATGCCACAGACAATTTGGCCCTCTCTGCTTTCCTGCAGACTCTATCCTCAAAAGCACCTGTTTTCGCTTTCTGCAGCCTCCGGAGCAAAAAAAACAAACGTCCAGCTTTTGCTGCCACAGCAAAGGTGCCAGCGGGCAAAAGTAATGCTGGTCCTCATTGCCTCCTGGAACCTTATCAAATGCCACAGACAATTTGGCCCTCTCTGCTTTCCTGCGGACTCCATCCTCAAAAGCACCTGTTTTCGCTTTCGGCAACCTCAGGAGCAAAAAAGACAAACGTCCAGCTTTTGCTGCCACAGCAAAGGTGCCAGCGGGGAAAAGTGATGCTGGTCCTCATTGCCTCCTGGAACCTCTTCAAATGCCACAGACAATTTGGCCCTCTCTGCTTTCCTGCGGACTCCATCCTCAAAAGCACCTGTTTTCGCTTTCGGCAACCTCAGGAGCAAAAAAGACAAACGTCCAGGTTTTGCTGCCACAGCAAAGGTGCCAGCGGGGAAAAGTGATGCTGGTCCTCATTGCCTCCTGGAACCTCTTCAAATGCCACAGACAATTTGGCCCTCTCTGCTTTCCTGTGGACTCCATCCTCAAAAGCACCTGTTTTGGCTTTCGGCAACCTCCGGAGCAAAAAAGACAAACGTCCAGGTTTTCCTGCCACAGCAAAGGTGCCAGCGGGCAAAAGTAATGCTGGTTCTCACTGCCTCCTGGAACCCTTTCAAATGCCCCAGACAATTTGGCCCTCTCTGCTTTCCTGCGGACTCCATCCTCAAAAGCACCTGTTTTCGCTTTCGGCAGCCTCCGGAGCAAAAAAGACAAACGTCCAGGTTTTCCTGCCACAGCAAAGGTGCCAGCGGGCAAAAGTAATGCTGGTTCTCACTGCCTCCTGGAACCCTTTCAAATGCCCCAGACAATTTGGCCCTCTCTGCTTTCCTGCGGACTCCATCCTCAAAAGCACCTGTTTTCGCTTTCGGCAGCCTCCGGAGCAAAAAAGACAAACGTCCAGGTTTTGCTGCCACAGCAAAGGTGCCAGCCGGGAAAAGTAATGCTGGTTCTCACTGCCTCCTGGAACCCTTTCAAATGCCCCAGACTATTTGGCCCTCTCTGCTTTCCTGCAGACTCTATCCTCAAAAGCACCTGTTTTCGCTTTCTGCAGCCTCCGGAGCAAAAAAAACAAACGTCCAGCTTTTGCTGCCACAGCAAAGGTGCCAGCGGGGAAAAGTAATGCTGGTTCTCACTACCTCCTGGAACTCTTTCAAATGCCCCAGACTATTTGGCCCTCTCTGCTTTCCTGCGGACTCTATCCTCAAAAGCGCCTTTTTTCAATTTCGGCGCCCTCCGGTGGTAAAAACACAAACGTCCAGCTTTTGCTGCCACAGCAAAGGTGCCATCGGGGAAAAGTAATGCTGGTCCTCATTGCCTCCTGGAACCTCTTCAAATGCCACAGACAATTTGGCCCTCTCTGCTTTCCTGCGGACTCCATCCTCAAAATCACCTGTTTTCGCTTTCGGCAACCTCAGGAGCAAAAAGGACAAACGTCCAGCTTTTGCTGCCACAGCAAAGGTGCCAGCAGGGAAAAGTGATGCTGGTCCTCATTGCCTCCTGGAACCTCTTCAAATGCCACAGACAATTTGGCCCTCTCTGCTTTCCTGCAGACTCCATCCTCAAAAGCACCTGTTTTCGCTTTCGGCATCCTCAGGAGCAAAAAAGACAAACGTCCAGCTTTTGCTGCCACAGCAGATGTTCCAGCGGGGAAAAGTAATGCTGGTTCTCACTGCCTCCTGGAACTCTTTCAAATGCCCCAGACAATTTGGCCCTCTCTGATTTCCTGCGGACTCCATCCTCAAAAGCACCTGTTTTCGCTTTCGGCAACCTGAGGAGCAAAAAAGACAAACGTCCAGCTTTTGCTGCCACAGCAAAGGTGCCAGCGGGGAAAAGTAATGCTGGTTCTCACTGCCTCCTGGAACCCTTTCAAATGCCACAGACAATTTGGCCCTGTCTACTTTCCTGCGGACTCCATCCTCAAAATAACCTGTTTTCGCTTTCGGCAGCCTCCGGAGCAAAAAAGACAAACGTCCAGCTTTTGCTGCCACAGCAAAGGTGCCAGCGGCGAAAAGTAATGCTGGTTCTCACTGCCTCCTGGAACCCCTTCAAATGCCCCAGACCATTTGGCCCTCTCTGCTTTCCTGCGGACTCTATCCTCAAAAGCGCCTTTTTTCACTTTCGGCGCCCTCCGGTGGTAAAAAGACAAACGTCCAGCTTTTGCTGCCACAGCAAAGGTGCCATCGGGGAAAAGTAATGCTGGTCCTCATTGCCTCCTGGAACCTCTTCAAATGCCACAGACAATTTGGCACTCTCTGCTTTCCTGCGGACTCCATCCTCAAAAGCACCTGTTTTCGCTTTCGGCAACCTCCGGAGCAAAAAAGACAAACGTCCAGGTTTTGCTGCCACAGCAAAGGTGCCAGCCGGGAAAAGTAATGCTAGTTCTCACTGCCTCCTGGAACTCTTTCAAATGCCCCAGACAATTTGGCCCTCTCTGCTTTCCTGCGGACTCCATCCTCAAAAGCACCTGTTTTCACTTTCGGCAGCCTCCAGAGCAAAAAAGACAAACGTCCAGGTTTTGCTGCCACAGCAAAGGTGCCAGCGGGGAAAAGTAATGCTGGTTCTCACTACCTCCTGGAACTCTTTCAAATGCCCCAGACAATTTGGCCCTCTCTGCTTTCCTGCGGACTCCATCCTCAAAAGCACCTGTTTTCGCTTTCGGCAGCCTCCAGAGCAAAAAAGCCAAACGTCCAGGTTTTGCTGCCACAGCAAAGGTGCCAGCGGGGAAAAGTGATGCTGGTCCTCATTGCCTCCTGGAACCTCTTCAAATGCCACAGACAATTTGGCCCTCTCTGCTTTCCTGCGGACTCCATCCTCAAAAGCACCTGTTTTTGCTTTCGGAAACCTCAGGAGCAAAAAAGACAAACGTCCAGGTTTTCCTGCCACAGCAAAGGTGCCAGCGGGCAAAAGTAATGCTGGTTCTCACTGCCTCCTGGAACCCTTTCAAATGCCCCAGACAATTTGGCCCTCTCTGCTTTCCTGCGGACTCCATCCTCAAAAGCACCTGTTTTCGCTTTCGGCAACCTCCGGAGCAAAAAAGAGAAACGTCCAGCTTTTGCTGCCACAGCAAAGGTGCCAGCCGGGAAAAGTAATGCTGGTTCTCACTGCCTCCTGGAACTCTTTCAAATGCCCCAGACAATTTGGCCCTCTCTGCTTTCCTGCGGACTCCATCCTCAAAAGCACCTGTTTTCGCTTTCGGCATCCTCAGGAGCAAAAAAGACAAACGTCCAGCTTTTGCTGCCACAGCAGAGGTGCCAGCGGCGAAAAGTAATGCTGGTTCTCACTGCCTCCTGGAACTCTTTCAAATGCCCCAGACAATTTGGCCCTCTCTGATTTCCTGCGGACTCCATCCTCAAAAGCACCTGTTTTCGCTTTCGGCAACCTCAGGAGCAAAAAAGACAAACGTCCAGCTTTTGCTGCCACAGCAAAGGTGCCAGCGGGGAAAAGTAATGCTGGCTCTCACTGCCTCCTGGAACCCCTTCAAATGCCCCAGACCATTTGGCCCTCTCTGCTTTCCTGCGGACTCTATCCTCAAAAGCGCCTTTTTTCACTTTCGGCGCCCTCCGGTGGTAAAAAGACAAACGTCCAGCTTTTGCTGCCACAGCAAAGGTGCCATCAGGGAAAAGTAATGCTGGTCCTCATTGCCTCCTGGAACCTCTTCAAATGCCCCAGACAATTTGGCCCTCTCTGCTTTTCTGCGGACTCCATCCTCAAAATCACCTGTTTTCGCTTTCGGCAACCTCAGGAGCAAAAAGGACAAACGTCCAGCTTTTGCTGCCACAGCAGATGTTCCAGCGGGGAAAAGTAATGCTGGTTCTCACTGCCTCCTGGAACTCTTTCAAATGCCCCAGACAATTTGGCCCTCTCTGCTTTCCTGCGGACTCCATCCTCAAAAGCACCTGTTTTCGCTTTCGGCAACCTGAGGAGCAAAAAAGACAAACGTCCAGCTTTTGCTGCCACAGCAAAGGTGCCAGCGGGGAAAAGTAATGCTGGTTCTCACTGCCTCCTGGAACCCTTTCAAATGCCACAGACAATTTGGCCCTGTCTACTTTCCTGCGGACTCCATCCTCAAAATAACCTGTTTTCGCTTTCAGCAGCCTCCGGAGCAAAAAAGACAAACGTCCAGCTTTTGCTGCCACAGCAAAGGTGCCATCGGGGAAAAGTAATGCTGGTCCTCATTGCCTCCTGGAACCTCTTCAAATGCCACAGACAATTTGGCACTCTCTGCTTTCCTGCGGACTCCATCCTCAAAAGCACCTGTTTTCGCTTTCGGCAACCTCCGGAGCAAAAAAGACAAACGTCCAGGTTTTGCTGCCACAGCAAAGGTGCCAGCGGGGAAAAGTAATGCTGGTTCTCACTACCTCCTGGAACTCTTTCAAATGCCCCAGACAATTTGGCCCTCTCTGCTTTCCTGCGGACTCCATCCTCAAAAGCACCTGTTTTCGCTTTCGGCAGCCTCCAGAGCAAAAAAGACAAACGTCCAGGTTTTGCTGCCACAGCAAAGGTGCCAGCGGGGAAAAGTGATGCTGGTCCTCTTTGCCTCCTGGAACCTCTTCAAATGCCCCAGACAATTTGGCCCTCTCTGCTTTCCTGCGGACTCCATCCTCAAAAGCACCTGTTTTTGCTTTCGGAAACCTCAGGAGCAAAAAAGACAAACGTCCAGTTTTGCTGCCACAGCAAAGGTGCCAGCGGGCTAAAGTAATGCTGGTTCTCACTGCCTCCTGGAACCCTTTCAAATGCCCCAGACAATTTGGCCCTCTCTGCTTTCCTGCGGACTCCATCCTCAAAAGCACCTGTTTTCGCTTTCGGCAACCTCAGGAGCAAAAAAGACAAACGTCCAGCTTTTGCTGCCACAGCAAAGGTGCCAGCGGGGAAAAGTAATGCTGGTTCTCACTGCCTCCTGGAACCCTTTCAAATGCCACAGACAATTTGGCCCTTTCTACTTTCCTGCGGACTCCATCCTCAAAAGCACCTGTTTTCGCTTTCGGCAACCTCCGGAGCAAAAAAGACAAACGTCCAGCTTTTGCTGCCACAGCAAAGGTGCCAGCGGGGAAAAGTTATGCTGGTCCTCATTGCCTCCTAGAACCTCTTCAAATGCCACAGACAATTTGGCCCTCTCTGCTTTCCTGCGGACTCCATCCTCAAAAGCACCTGTTTTCGCTTTCGGCAACCTCCGGAGCAAAAAAGACAAACGTCCAGGTTTTCCTGCCACAGCAAAGGTGCCAGCGGGCAAAAGTAATGCTGGTTCTCACTGCCTCCTGGAACCCTTTCAAATGCCCCAGACAATTTGGGCCCTCTCTGCTTTCCTGCGGACTCCATCCTCAAAAGCACCTGTTTTCGCTTTCTGCAACCTGAGGAGCAAAAAAGACAAACGTCCAGCTTTTGCTGCCACAGCAAAGGTGCCAGCGGGGAAAAGTAATGCTGGTTCTCACTGCCTCCTGGAACCCTTTCAAATGCCACAGACAATTTGGCCCTGTCTACTTTCCTGCGGACTCCATCCTCAAAATAACCTGTTTTCGCTTTCAGCAGCCTCAGGAGCAAAAAAGACAAACGTCCAGCTTTTGCAGCCACAGCAAAGGTGCCAGCGGCGAAAAGTAATGCTGGTTCTCACTGCCTCCTGGAACCCCTTCAAATGCCCCAGACCATTTGGCCCTCTCTGCTTTCCTGCGGACTCCATCCTCAAAAGCGCCTTTTTTCACTTTCGGCGCCCTCCGGTGGTAAAAAGACAAACGTCCAGCTTTTGCTGCCACAGCAAAGGTGCCATCGGGGAAAAGTAATGCTGGTCCTCATTGCCTCCTGGAACCTCTTCATATGCCACAGACAATTTGGCACTCTCTGCTTTCCTGCGGACTCCATCCTCAAAAGCACCTGTTTTCGCTTTCGGCAGCCTCCGGAGCAAAAAAGACAAACGTCCAGCTTTTGCTGCCACAGCAAAGGTGCCAGCGGGGAAAATTAATGCTGGTTCTCACTGCCTCCTGGAACCTCTTCAAATGCCACAGACAATTTGGCCCTCTCTGCTTTCCTGCGGACTCCATCCTCAAAAGCACCTGTTTTCGCTTTCGGCAACCTCCGGAGCAAAAAAGACAAACGTCCAGCTTTTGCTGCCACAGCAAAGGTGCCAGCCGGGAAAAGTAATGCTGGTTCTCACTGCCTCCTGTAACCCTTTCAAATGCCCCAGACTATTTGGCCCTCTCTGCTTTCCTGCGGACTCCATCCTCAAAAGCACCTGTTTTCGCTTTCGGCAGCCTCCGGAGCAAAAAAGACAAACGTCCAGCTTTTGCTGCCACAGCAAAGGTGCCAGCGGGGAAAAGTAATGCTGGTCCTCATTGCCTCCTGGAACCTTATCAAATGCCACAGACAATTTGGCCCTCTCTGCTTTCCTGCGGACTCCATCCTCAAAAGCACCTGTTTTCGCTTTCGGCAACCTCAGGAGCAAAAAAGACAAACGTCCAGGTTTTCCTGCCACAGCAAAGGTGCCAGCGGGGAAAAGTGATGCTGGTCCTCATTGCCTCCTGGAACCTCTTCAAATGCCACAGACAATTTGGCCCTCTCTGCTTTCCTGCGGACTCCATCCTCAAAAGCACCTGTTTTGGCTTTCGGCAACCTCCGGAGCAAAAAAAGACAAACGTCCAGGTTTTCCTGCCACAGCAAAGGTGCCAGCGGGCAAAAGTAATGCTGGTTCTCACTGCCTCCTGGAACCCTTTCAAATGCCCCAGACAATTTGGCCCTCTCTGCTTTCCTGCGGACTCCATCCTCAAAAGCACCTGTTTTCGCTTTCGGCAGCCTCCGGAGCAAAAAAGACAAACGTCCAGGTTTTCCTGCCACAGCAAAGGTGCCAGCGGGCAAAAGTAATGCTGGTTCTCACTGCCTCCTGGAACCCTTTCAAATGCCCCAGACAATTTGGCCCTCTCTGCTTTCCTGCGGACTCCATCCTCAAAAGCACCTGTTTTCGCTTTCGGCAGCCTCCGGAGCAAAAAAGACAAACGTCCAGGTTTTGCTGCCACAGCAAAGGTGCCAGCCGGGAAAAGTAATGCTGGTTCTCACTGCCTCCTGGAACCCTTTCAAATGCCCCAGACTATTTGGCCCTCTCTGCTTTCCTGCAGACTCTATCCTCAAAAGCACCTGTTTTCGCTTTCTGCAGCCTCCGGAGCAAAAAAAACAAACGTCCAGCTTTTGCTGCCACAGCAAAGGTGCCAGCGGGGAAAAGTAATGCTGGTCCTCATTGCCTCCTGGAACCTTATCAAATGCCACAGACAATTTGGCCCTCTCTGCTTTCCTGCGGACTCCATCCTCAAAAGCACCTGTTTTCGCTTTCGGCAACCTCAGGAGCAAAAAAGACAAACGTCCAGCTTTTGCTGCCACAGCAAAGGTGCCAGCGGGGAAAAGTGATGCTGGTCCTCATTGCCTCCTGGAACCTCTTCAAATGCCACAGACAATTTGGCCCTCTCTGCTTTCCTGCGGACTCCATCCTCAAAAGCACCTGTTTTCGCTTTCGGCAACCTCAGGAGCAAAAAAGACAAACGTCCAGGTTTTGCTGCCACAGCAAAGGTGCCAGCGGGGAAAAGTGATGCTGGTCCTCATTGCCTCCTGGAACCTCTTCAAATGCCACAGACAATTTGGCCCTCTCTGCTTTCCTGCGGACTCCATCCTCAAAAGCACCTGTTTTCGCTTTCGGCAGCCTCCAGAGCAAAAAAGACAAACGTCCAGGTTTTCCTGCCACAGCAAAGGTGCCAGCGGGCAAAAGTAATGCTGGTTCTCACTGCCTCCTGGAACCCTTTCAAATGCCCCAGACAATTTGGCCCTCTCTGCTTTCCTGCGGACTCCATCCTCAAAAGCACCTGTTTTCGCTTTCGGCAGCCTCCGGAGCAAAAAAGACAAACGTCCAGGTTTTGCTGCCACAGCAAAGGTGCCAGCCGGGAAAAGTAATGCTGGTTCTCACTGCCTCCTGGAACCCTTTCAAATGCCCCAGACTATTTGGCCCTCTCTGCTTTCCTGCAGACTCTATCCTCAAAAGCACCTGTTTTCGCTTTCTGCAGCCTCCGGAGCAAAAAAAACAAACGTCCAGGTTTTCCTGCCACAGCAAAGGTGCCAGCCGGGAAAAGTAATGCTGGTTCTCACTGCCTCCTGGAACCCTTTCAAATGCCCCAGACTATTTGGCCCTCTCTGCTTTCCTGCAGACTCTATCCTCAAAAGCACCTGTTTTCGCTTTCGGCAACTCAGGAGCAAAAAGACAAACGTCCAGCTTTTGCTGCCACAGCAAAGGTGCCAGCTAGGAAAAGTAATGCTGGTTCTCACTGCGTCCTGGAACCTCTTCAAATGCCACAGACAATTTGGCCCTCTCTGCTTTCCTGCGGACTCCATCCTCAAAAGCACCTGTTTTCGCTTTCGGCAACCTCAGGAGCAAAAAGGACAAACGTCCAGCTTTTGCTGCCACAGCAAAGGTGCCAGCGGGGAAAAGTGATGCTGGTCCTCATTGCCTCCTGGAACCTCTTCAAATGCCCCAGACAATTTGGCCCTCTCTGCTTTCCTGCGGACTCCATCCTCAAAAGCACCTGTTTTCGCTTTCGGCATCCTCAGGAGCAAAAAAGACAAACGTCCAGCTTTTGCTGCCACAGCAAAGGTGCCAGCGGGGAAAAGTAATGCTGGTTCTCACTGCCTCCTGGAACCCTTTCAAATGCCCCAGACTATTTGGCCCTCTCTGCTTTCCTGCGGACTCTATCCTCAAAAGCGCCTTTTTTCACTTTCGGCGCCCTCCGGTGGTAAAAACACAAACGTCCAGCTTTTGCTGCCACAGCAAAGGTGCCATCGGGGAAAAGTAATGCTGGTCCTCATTGCCTCCTGGAACCTCTTCAAATGCCACAGACAATTTGGCCCTCTCTGCTTTCCTGCGGACTCCATCCTCAAAATCACCTGTTTTCGCTTTCGGCAACCTCAGGAGCAAAAAGGACAAACGTCCAGCTTTTGCTGCCACAGCAAAGGTGCCAGCGGGGAAAAGTGATGCTGGTCCTCATTGCCTCCTGGAACCTCTTCAAATGCCACAGACAATTTGGCCCTCTCTGCTTTCCTGCGGACTCCATCCTCAAAAGCACCTGTTTTCGCTTTCGGCATCCTCAGGAGCAAAAAAGACAAACGTCCAGCTTTTGCTGCCACAGCAGATGTTCCAGCGGGGAAAAGTAGTGCTGGTTCTCACTGCCTCCTGGAACTCTTTCAAATGCCCCAGACAATTTGGCCCTCTCTGCTTTCCTGCGGACTCCATCCTCAAAAGCACCTGTTTTCGCTTTCGGCAACCTGAGGAGCAAAAAAGACAAACGTCCAGCTTTTGCTGCCACAGCAAAGGTGCCAGCGGGGAAAAGTAATGCTGGTTCTCACTGCCTCCTGGAACCCTTTCAAATGCCACAGACAATTTGGCCCTGTCTACTTTCCTGCGGACTCCATCCTCAAAATAACCTGTTTTCGCTTTCGGCAGCCTCCGGAGCAAAAAAGACAAACGTCCAGCTTTTGCTGCCACAGCAAAGGTGCCAGCGGCGAAAAGTAATGCTGGTTCTCACTGCCTCCTGGAACCCCTTCAAATGCCCCAGACCATTTGGCCCTCTCTGCTTTCCTGCGGACTCTATCCTCAAAAGCGCCTTTTTTCACTTTCGGCGCCCTCCGGTGCTAAAAAGACAAACGTCCAGCTTTTGCTGCCACAGCAAAGGTGCCATCGGGGAAAAGTAATGCTGGTCCTCATTGCCTCCTGGAACCTCTTCAAATGCCACAGACAATTTGGCACTCTCTGCTTTCCTGCGGACTCCATCCTCAAAAGCACCTGTTTTCGCTTTCGGCAACCTCCGGAGCAAAAAAGACAAACGTCCAGGTTTTGCTGCCACAGCAAAGGTGCCAGCCGGGAAAAGTAATGCTAGTTCTCACTGCCTCCTGGAACTCTTTCAAATGCCCCAGACAATTTGGCCCTCTCTGCTTTCCTGCGGACTCCATCCTCAAAAGCACCTGTTTTCACTTTCGGCAGCCTCCAGAGCAAAAAAGACAAACGTCCAGGTTTTGCTGCCACAGCAAAGGTGCCAGCGGGGAAAAGTAATGCTGGTTCTCACTACCTCCTGGAACTCTTTCAAATGCCCCAGACAATTTGGCCCTCTCTGCTTTCCTGCGGACTCCATCCTCAAAAGCACCTGTTTTCGTTTTCGGCAGCCTCCAGAGCAAAAAAGACAAACGTCCAGGTTTTGCTGCCACAGCAAAGGTGCCAGCGGGGAAAAGTAATGCTGGTCCTCATTGCCTCCTGGAACCTCTTCAAATGCCACAGACAATTTGGCCCTCTCTGCTTTCCTGCGGACTCCATCCTCAAAAGCACCTGTTTTTGCTTTCGGAAACCTCAGGAGCAAAAAAGACAAACGTCCAGGTTTTCCTGCCACAGCAAAGGTGCCAGCGGGCAAAAGTAATGCTGGTTCTCACTGCCTCCTGGAACACTTTCAAATGCCCCAGACAATTTGGCCCTCTCTGCTTTCCTGCGGACTCCATCCTCAAAAGCACCTGTTTTCGCTTTCGGCAACCTCCGGAGCAAAAAGGACAAACGTCCAGCTTTTGCTGCCACAGCAGATGTTCCAGCGGGGAAAAGTAGTGCTGGTTCTCACTGCCTCCTGGAACTCTTTCAAATGCCCCAGACAATTTGGCCCTCTCTGCTTTCCTGCGGACTCCATCCTCAAAAGCACCTGTTTTCGCTTTCGGCAACCTGAGGAGCAAAAAAGACAAACGTCCAGCTTTTGCTGCCACAGCAAAGGTGCCAGCGGGGAAAAGTAATGCTGGTTCTCACTGCCTCCTGGAACCCTTTCAAATGCCACAGACAATTTGGCCCTGTCTACTTTCCTGCGGACTCCATCCTCAAAATAACCTGTTTTCGCTTTCAGCAGCCTCCGGAGCAAAAAAGACAAACGTCCAGCTTTTGCTGCCACAGCAAAGGTGCCAGCGGCGAAAAGTAATGCTGGTTCTCACTGCCTCCTGGAACCCCTTCAAATGCCCCAGACCATTTGGCCCTCTCTGCTTTCCTGCGGACTCTATCCTCAAAAGCGCCTTTTTTCACTTTCGGCGCCCTCCGGTGGTAAAAAGACAAACGTCCAGCTTTTGCTGCCACAGCAAAGGTGCCATCGGGGAAAAGTAATGCTGGTCCTCATTGCCTCCTGGAACCTCTTCAAATGCCACAGACAATTTGGCACTCTCTGCTTTCCTGCGGACTCCATCCTCAAAAGCACCTGTTTTCGCTTTCGGCAACCTCCGGAGCAAAAAAGACAAACGTCCAGGTTTTGCTGCCACAGCAAAGGTGCCAGCGGGGAAAAGTAATGCTGGTTCTCACTACCTCCTGGAACTCTTTCAAATGCCCCAGACAATTTGGCCCTCTCTGCTTTCCTGCGGACTCCATCCTCAAAAGCACCTGTTTTCGCTTTCGGCAGCCTCCAGAGCAAAAAAGACAAACGTCCAGCTTTTGCTGCCACAGCAAAGGTGCCAGCGGGGAAAAGTGATGCTGGTCCTCTTTGCCTCCTGGAACCTCTTCAAATGCCACAGACAATTTGGCCCTCTCTGCTTTCCTGCGGACTCCATCCTCAAAAGCACCTGTTTTTGCTTTCGGAAACCTCAGGAGCAAAAAAGACAAACGTCCAGGTTTTGCTGCCACAGCAAAGGTGCCAGCGGGCAAAAGTAATGCTGGTTCTCACTGCCTCCTGGAACCCTTTCAAATGCCCCAGACAATTTGGCCCTCTCTGCTTTCCTGCGGACTCCATCCTCAAAAGCACCTGTTTTCGCTTTCGGCAACCTCAGGAGCAAAAAAGACAAACGTCCAGCTTTTGCTGCCACAGCAAAGGTGCCAGCGGGGAAAAGTAATGCTGGTTCTCACTGCCTCCTGGAACCCTTTCAAATGCCACAGACAATTTGGCCCTGTCTACTTTCCTGCGGACTCCATCCTCAAAATAACCTGTTTTCGCTTTCGGCAACCTCCGGAGCAAAAAAGACAAACGTCCAGCTTTTGCTGCCACAGCAAAGGTGCCAGCGGCGAAAAGTAATGCTGGTTCTCACTGCCTCCTGGAACCCCTTCAAATGCCCCAGACCATTTGGCCCTCTCTGCTTTCCTGCGGACTCTATCCTCAAAAGCGCCTTTTTTCACTTTCGGCGCCCTCCGGTGGTAAAAAGACAAACGTCCAGCTTTTGCTGCCACAGCAAAGGTGCCATCAGGGAAAAGTAATGCTGGTCCTCATTGCCTCCTGGAACTCTTTCAAATGCCCCAGACAATTTGGCCCTCTCTGCTTTCCTGCGGACTCCATCCTCAAAAGCACCTGTTTTCGCTTTCGGCAGCCTCAAGAGCAAAAAAGACAAACGTCCAGGTTTTGCTGCCACAGCAAAGGTGCCAGCGGGGAAAAGTAATGCTGGTTCTCACTACCTCCTGGAACTCTTTCAAATGCCCCAGACAATTTGGCCCTCTCTGCTTTCCTGCGGACTCCATCCTCAAAAGCACCTGTTTTCGCTTTCGGCAACCTCCGGAGCAAAAAAGACAAACGTCCAGGTTTTGCTGCCACAGCAAAGGTGCCAGCGGGGAAAAGTTATGCTGGTCCTCATTGCCTCCTAGAACCTCTTCAAATGCCACAGACAATTTGGCCCTCTCTGGTTTCCTGCGGACTCCATTTTCAAAAGCACCTGTTTTCGCTTTCGGCAACCTCCGGAGCAAAAAAGACAAACGTCCAGGTTTTGCTGCCACAGCAAAGGTGCCAGCGGGCAAAAGTAATGCTGGTTCTCACTGCCTCCTGGAACCCTTTCAAATGCCCCAGACAATTTGGCCCTCTCTGCTTTCCTGCGGACTCCATCCTCAAAAGCACCTGTTTTCACTTTCTGCAACCTGAGGAGCAAAAAAGACAAACGTCCAGCTTTTGCTGCCACAGCAAAGGTGCCAGCGGGGAAAAGTAATGCTGGTTCTCACTGCCTCCTGGAACCCTTTCAAATGCCACAGACAATTTGGCCCTGTCTACTTTCCTGCGGACTCCATCCTCAAAATAACCTGTTTTCGCTTTCAGCAGCCTCCGGAGCAAAAAAGACAAACGTCCAGCTTTTGCTGCCACAGCAAAGGTGCCAGCGGCGAAAAGTAATGCTGGTTCTCACTGCCTCCTGGAACCCCTTCAAATGCCCCAGACCATTTGGCCCTCTCTGCTTTCCTGCGGACTCTATCCTCAAAAGCGCCTTTTTTCACTTTCGGCGCCCTCCGGTGGTAAAAAGACAAACGTCCAGCTTTTGCTGCCACAGCAAAGGTGCCATCGGGGAAAAGTAATGCTGGTCCTCATTGCCTCCTGGAACCTCTTCAAATGCCACAGACAATTTGGCACTCTCTGCTTTCCTGCGGACTCCATCCTCAAAAGCACCTGTTTTCGCTTTCGGCAACCTCCGGAGCAAAAAGACAAACGTCCAGGTTTTGCTGCCACAGCAAAGGTGCCAGCGGGGAAAAGTAATGCTGGTTCTCACTACCTCCTGGAACTCTTTCAAATGCCCCAGACAATTTGGCCCTCTCTGCTTTCCTGCGGACTCCATCCTCAAAAGCACCTGTTTTCGCTTTCGGCAGCCTCCAGAGCAAAAAAGACAAACGTCCAGGTTTTGCTGCCACAGCAAAGGTGCCAGCGGGGAAAAGTGATGCTGGTCCTCTTTGCCTCCTGGAACCTCTTCAAATGCCACAGACAATTTGGCCCTCTCTGCTTTCCTGCGGACTCCATCCTCAAAAGCACCTGTTTTTGCTTTCGGAAACCTCAGGAGCAAAAAAGACAAACGTCCAGGTTTTGCTGCCACAGCAAAGGTGCCAGCGGGCAAAAGTAATGCTGGTTCTCACTGCCTCCTGGAACCCTTTCAAATGCCCCAGACAATTTGGCCCTCTCTGCTTTCCTGCGGACTCCATCCTCAAAAGCACCTGTTTTCGCTTTCGGCAACCTCAGGAGCAAAAAAGACAAACGTCCAGCTTTTGCTGCCACAGCAAAGGTGCCAGCGGGGAAAAGTAATGCTGGTCCTCATTGCCTCCTGGAACCCTTTCAAATGCCCCAGACAATTTGGCCCTCTCTGCTTTCCTGCGGACTCCATCCTCAAAAGCACCTGTTTTCGCTTTCGGCAACCTCCGGAGAAAAAAAGACAAACGTCCAGGTTTTCCTGCCACAGCAAAGGTGCCAGCCGGGAAAAGTAATGCTGGTTCTCACTGCCTCCTGGAACTCTTTCAAATGCCCCAGACAATTTGGCCCTCTCTGCTTTCCTGCGGACTCCATCCTCAAAAGCACCTGTTTTCGCTTTCGGCATCCTCAGGAGCAAAAAAGACAAACGTCCAGCTTTTGCTGCCACAGCAGAGGTGCCAGCGGGGAAAAGTAATGCTGGTTCTCACTGCCTCCTGGAACTCTTTCAAATGCCCCAGACAATTTGGCCCTCTCTGCTTTCCTGCGGACTCCATCCTCAAAAGCACCTGTTTTCGCTTTCGGCAACCTCAGGAGCAAAAAAGACAAACGTCCAGCTTTTGCTGCCACAGCAAAGGTGCCAGCGGGGAAAAGTAATGCTGGTTCTCACTGCCTCCTGGAACCCTTTCAAATGCCACAGACAATTTGGCCCTGTCTACCTTCCTGCGGACTCCATCCTCAAAAGCACCTGTTTTCGCTTTCGGCAACCTCCGGAGCAAAAAAGACAAACGTCCAGCTTTTGCTGCCACAGCAAAGGTGCCAGCGGCGAAAAGTAATGCTGGTTCTCACTACCTCCTGGAACCCCTTCAAATGCCCCAGACCATTTGGCCCTCTCTGCTTTCCTGCGGACTCTATCCTCAAAAGCGCCTTTTTTCACTTTCGGCGCCCTACGGTGGTAAAAAGACAAACGTCCAGCTTTTGCTGCCACAGCAAAGGTGCCATCAGGGAAAAGTAATGCTGGTCCTCATTGCCTCCTGGAACTCTTTCAAATGCCCCAGACAATTTGGCCCTCTCTGCTTTCCTGCGGACTCCATCCTCAAAAGCACCTGTTTTCGTTTTCGGCAGCCTCAAGAGCAAAAAAGACAAACGTCCAGGTTTTGCTGCCACAGCAAAGGTGCCAGCGGGGAAAAGTAATGCTGGTTCTCACTACCTCCTGGAACCCTTTCAAATGCCCCAGACAATTTGGCCCTCTCTGCTTTCCTGCGAACTCCATCCTCAAAAGCACCTGTTTTCGCTTTCGGCAACCTCCGGAGCAAAAAAGTCAAACGTCCAGGTTTTGCTGCCACAGCAAAGGTGCCAGCGGGGAAAAGTTATGCTGGTCCTCATTGCCTCTTAGAACCTCTTCAAATGCCCCAGACAATTTGGCCCTCTCTGCTTTCCTGCGGACTCCATCCTCAAAAGCACCTGTTTTCGCTTTCGGCAACCTCCGGAGCAAAAAAGACAAACGTCCAGGTTTTCCTGCCACAGCAAAGGTGCCAGCCGGGAAAAGTAATGCTGGTTCTCAATGCCTCCTGGAACTCTTTCAAATGCCCCAGACAATTTGGCCCTCTCTGCTTTCCCGCGGACTCCATCCTCAAAAGCGCCTTTTTTCCCTTTCGGCGCCCTCCGGTGGTAAAAAGACAAACGTCCAGGTTTTGCAGCCACAGCAAAGGTGCCAGCGGGGAAAAGTAATGCTGGTCCTCATTGCCTCCTGGAACCTTATCAAATGCCACAGACAATTTGGCCCTCTCTGCTTTCCTGCGGACTCCATCCTCAAAAGCACCTGTTTTCGCTTTCGGCAACCTCAGGAGCAAAAAAGACAAACGTCCAGGTTTTGCTGCCACAGCAAAGGTGCCAGCGGGGAAAAGTGATGCTGGTCCTCATTGCCTCCTGGAACCTCTTCAAATGCCACAGACAATTTGGCCCTCTCTGGTTTCCTGCGGACTCCATCCTCAAAAGCACCTGTTTTGGCTTTCGGCAACCTCAGGAGCAAAAAAGACAAACGTCCAGCTTTTGCTGCCACAGCAAAGGTGCCAGCGGGCAAAAGTGATGCTGGTCCTCACTACCTCCTGGAACTCTTTCAAATGCCCCAGACAATTTGGCCCTCTCTGCTTTCCTGCGGACTCCATCCTCAAAAGCACCTGTTTTCGCTTTCGGCAGCCTCCAGAGCAAAAAAGACAAACGTCCAGCTTTTGCTGCCACAGCAAAGGTGCCAGCGGGGAAAAGTTATGATGGTCCTCATTGCCTCCTAGAACCTCTTCAAATGCCACAGACAATTTGGCCCTCTCTGCTTTCCTGCGGACTCCATCCTCAAAAGCACCTGTTTTCGCTTTCGGAAACCTCCGGAGCAAAAAAGACAAACGTCCAGGTTTTCCTGCCACAGCAAAGGTGCCAGCGGGCAAAAGTAATGCTGGTTCTCACTGCCTCCTGGAACCCTTTCAAAAGCCACAGACAATTTGGCCGTCTCTGCTTTCCTGCGGACTCCATCCTCAAAAGCACCTGTTTTCGCTTTCGGCAACCTCCGGAGCAAAAAAGACAAACGTCCAGGTTTTGCTGCCACAGCAAAGGTGCCAGCCGGGAAAAGTAATGCTGGTTCTCACTGCCTCCTGGAACTCTTTCAAATGCCCCAGACAATTTGGCCCTCTCTGCTTTCCTGCGGACTCCATCCTCAAAAGCGCCTTTTTTCCCTTTCGGCGCCCTCCGGTGGTAAAAAGACAAACGTCCAGGTTTTGCAGCCACAGCAAAGGTGCCATCGGGGAAAAGTAATGCTGGTCCTCATTGCCTCCTGGAACCTCTTCAAATGCCCCAGACAATTTGGCCCTCTCTGCTTTCCTGCGGACTCCATCCTCAAAAGCACCTGTTTTCGCTTTCGGCAGCCTCCGGAGCAAAAAAGACAAACGTCCAGCTTTTGCTGCCACAGCAAAGGTGCCAGCGGGGAAAAGTAATGCTGGTCCTCATTGCCTCCTGGAACCTTATCAAATGCCACAGACAATTTGGCCCTCTCTGCTTTCCTGCGGACTCCATCCTCAAAAGCACCTGTTTTCGCTTTCTGCAGCCTCCGGAGCAAAAAAGACAAACGTCCAGCTTTTGCTGCCACAGCAAAGGTGCCAGCGGGGAAAAGTAATGCTGGTTCTCACTACCTCCTGGAACCCTTTCAAATGCCACAGACAATTTGGCCCTCTCTGCTTTCCTGCGGACTCCATCCTCAAAAGCACCTGTTTTCGCTTTCGGCAACCTCAGGAGCAAAAAGGACAAACGTCCAGCTTTTGCTGCCACAGCAAAGGTGCCAGCGGGGAAAAGTAATGCTGGTTCTCACTGCCTCCTGCAACTCTTTCAAATGCCCCAGACAATTTGGCCCTCTCTGCTTTCCTGCGGACTCCATCCTCAAAAGCGCCTTTTTTCCCTTTCGGCGCCCTCCGGTGGTAAAAAGACAAACGTCCAGGTTTTGCAGCCACAGCAAAGGTGCCATCGGGGAAAAGTAATGCTGGTCCTCATTGCCTCCTGGAACCTCTTCAAATGCCCCAGACAATTTGGCCCTCTCTGCTTTCCTGCGGACTCCATCCTCAAAAGCACCTGTTTTCGCTTTCGGCAGCCTCCGGAGCAAAAAAGACAAACGTCCAGGTTTTGCTGCCACAGCAAAGGTGCCAGCGGGGAAAAGTAATGCTGGTCCTCATTGCCTCCTGGAACCTTATCAAATGCCACAGACAATTTGGCCCTCTCTGCTTTCCTGCGGACTCCATCCTCAAAAGCACCTGTTTTCGCTTTCGGCAACCTCAGGAGCAAAAAAGACAAACGTCCAGCTTTTGCTGCCACAGCAAAAGTGCCAGCGGGGAAAAGTGATGCTGGTCCTCATTGCCTCCTGGAACCTCTTCAAATGCCACAGACAATTTGGCCCTCTCTGCTTTCCTGCGGACTCCATCCTCAAAAGCACCTGTTTTCGCTTTCGGCAACCTCAGGAGCAAAAAAGACAAACGTCCAGGTTTTCCTGCCACAGCAAAGGTGCCAGCGGGCAAAAGTAATGCTGGTTCTCACTGCCTCCTGGAACCCTTTCAAATGCCACAGACAATTTGGCCCTCTCTGCTTTCCTGCGGACTCCATCCTCAAAAGCACCTGTTTTCGCTTTCTGCAGCCTCCGGAGCAAAAAAGACAAACGTCCAGCTTTTGCTGCCACAGCAAAGGTGCCAGCGGGGAAAAGTGATGCTGGTCCTCATTGCCTCCTGGAACCTTATCAAATGCCACAGACAATTTGTCCCTCTCTGCTTTCCTGCGGACTCCATCCTCAAAAGCACCTGTTTTCGCTTTCGGCAACCTCAGGAGCAAAAAAGACAAACGTCCAGCTTTTGCTGCCACAGCAAAGGTGCCAGCGGGGAAAAGTGATGCTGGTCCTCATTGCCTCCTGGAACCTTATCAAATGCCACAGACAATTTGGCCCTCTCTGCTTTTCTGCGGACTCCATCCTCAAAAGCACCTGTTTTCGCTTTCGGCAACCTCAGGAGCAAAAAAGACAAACGTCCAGGTTTTCCTGCCACAGCAAAGGTGCCAGCGGGCAAAAGTAATGCTGGTTCTCACTGCCTCCTGGAACCCTTTCAAATGCCACAGACAATTTGGCCCTCTCTGCTTTCCTGCGGACTCCATCCTCAAAAGCACCTGTTTTGGCTTTCTGCAGCCTCCGGAGCAAAAAAGACAAACGTCCAGCTTTTGCTGCCACAGCAAAGGTGCCAGCAGGGAAAAGTAATGCTGGTTCTCACTACCTCCTGGAACTCTTTCAAATGCCACAGACAATTTGGCCCTATCTGCTTTCCTGCGGACTCCATCCTCAAAAGCACCTGTTTTCGCTTTCGGCAACCTCCGGAGCAAAAAAGACAAACGTCCAGCTTTTGCTGCCACAGCAAAGGTGCCAGCTAGGAAAAGTAATGCTGGTTCTCACTGCGTCCTGGAACCTCTTCAAATGCCCCAGACAATTTGGCCCTCTCTGCTTTCCTGCGGACTCCATCCTCAAAAGTACCTGTTTTCGCTTTCGGCAACCTCAGGAGCAAAAAGGACAAACGTCCAGGTTTTCCTGCCACAGCAAAGGTGCCAGCGGGGAAAAGTGATGCTGGTCCTCATTGCCTCCTGGAACCCTTTCAAATGCCACAGACAATTTGGCCCTGTCTACTTTCCTGCGGACTCCATCCTCAAAAGAACCTGTTTTCGCTTTCGGCAGCCTCCAGAGCAAAAAAGACAAACGTCCAGCTTTTGCTGCCACAGCAAAGGTGCCAGCGGCGAAAAGTAATGCTGGTTCTCACTGCCTCCTGGAACCCCTTCAAATGCCCCAGACCATTTGGCCCTCTCTGCTTTCCTGCGGACTCTATCCTCAAAAGCGCCTTTTTTCACTTTCAGCGCCCTCCGGTGGTAAAAACACAAACGTCCAGCTTTTGCTGCAACAGCAAAGGTGCCTTCGGGGAAAAGTAATGCTGGTCCTCATTGCTTCCTGGAACCTCTTCAAATGCCACAGACAATTTGGCACTCTCTGCTTTCCTGCGGACTCCATCCTCAAAAGCACCTGTTTTCGCTTTCGGCAACCTCAGGAGCAAATAGCACAAACGTCCAGCTTTTGCTGCCACAGCAAAGGTGCCAGCGGGGAAAAGTGATGCTGGTCCTCATTGCCTCCTGGAACCTCTTCAAATGCCACAGACAATTTGGCCCTCTCTGCTTTCCTGCGGACTCCATCCTCAAAAGCACCTGTTTTCGCTTTCGGCAACCTCAGGAGCAAAAAAGACAAACGTCCAGGTTTTGCTGCCACAGCAAAGATGCCAGCGGGCAAAAGTAATGCTGGTTCTCACTGCCTCCTGGAACTCTTTCAAATGCCCCAGACCATTTGGCCCTCTCTGCTTTCCTGCGGACTCTATCCTCAAAAGCGCCTTTTTTCCCTTTCGGCGCCCTCCGGTGGTAAAAAGACAAACGTCCAGGTTTTGCAGCCACAGCAAAGGTGCCAGCGGGGAAAAGTAATGCTGGTCCTCATTGCCTCCTGGAACCTTATCAAATGCCACAGACAATTTGGCCCTCCCTGCTTTCCTGCGGACTCCATCCTCAAAAGCACCTGTTTTCGCTTTCGGCAACCTCAGGAGCAAAAAAGACAAACGTCCAGCTTTTGCTGCCACAGCAAAGGTGCCAGCGGGCAAAAGTGATGCTGGTCCTCATTGCCTCCTGGAACCTCTTCAAATGCCACAGACAATTTGGCCCTCTCTGCTTTCCTGCGGACTCCATCCTCAAAAGCACCTGTTTTCGCTTTCGGCAACCTCAGGAGCAAAAAAGACAAACGTCCAGCTTTTGCTGCCACAGCAAAGGTGCCAGCGGGGAAAAGTGATGCTGGTCCTCACTACCTCCTGGAACTCTTTCAAATGCCCCAGACAATTTGGCCCTCTCTGCTTTCCTGCGGACTCCATCCTCAAAAGCACCTGTTTTCGCTTTCGGCAGCCTCCAGAGCAAAAAAGACAAACGTCCAGCTTTTGCTGCCACAGCAAAGGTGCCAGCGGGGAAAAGTTATGATGGTCCTCATTGCCTCCTAGAACCTCTTCAAATGCCACAGACAATTTGGCCCTCTCTGCTTTCCTGCGGACTCCATCCTCAAAAGCACCTGTTTTCGCTTTCGGAAACCTCCGGAGCAAAAAAGACAAACGTCAGGTTTTGCTGCCACAGCAAAGGTGCCAGCCGGGAAAAGTAATGCTGGTTCTCACTGCCTCCTGGAACTCTTTCAAATGCCCCAGACAATTTGGCCCTCTCTGCTTTCCTGCGGACTCCATCCTCAAAAGCGCCTTTTTTCCCTTTCGGCGCCCTCCGGTGGTAAAAAGACAAACGTCCAGGTTTTGCAGCCACAGCAAAGGTGCCAGCGGGGAAAAGTAATGCTGGTCCTCATTGCCTCCTGGAACCTTATCAAATGCCACAGACAATTTGGCCCTCTCTGCTTTCCTGCGGACTCCATCCTCAAAAGCACCTGTTTTCGCTTTCGGCAACCTCAGGAGCAAAAAAGACAAACGTCCAGGTTTTCCTGCCACAGCAAAGGTGCCAGCGGGCAAAAGTAATGCTGGTTCTCACTGCCTCCTGGAACCCTTTCAAATGCCCCAGACAATTTGGCCCTCTCTGCTTTCCTGCGGACTCCATCCTCAAAAGCACCTGTTTTCGCTTTCGGCAGCCTCCGGAGCAAAAAAGACAAACGTCCAGCTTTTGCTGCCACAGCAAAGGTGCCAGCGGGGAAAAGTAATGCTGGTTCTCACTGCCTCCTGGAACCCTTTCAAATGCCCCAGACTATTTGGCCCTCTCTGCTTTCCTGCAGACTCTATCCTCAAAAGCACCTGTTTTCGCTTTCTGCAGCCTCCGGAGCAAAAAAGACAAACGTCCAGCTTTTGCTGCCACAGCAAAGGTGCCAGCGGGGAAAAGTAATGCTGGTTCTCACTACTTCCTGGAACCCTTTCAAATGCCACAGACAATTTGGCCCTCTCTGCTTTCCTGCGGACTCCATCCTCAAAAGCACCTGTTTTCGCTTTCGGCAACCTCAGGAGCAAAAAGGACAAACGTCCAGCTTTTGCTGCCACAGCAAAGGTGCCAGCGGGGAAAAGTAATGCTGGTTCTCACTGCCTCCTGCAACTCTTTCAAATGCCCCAGACAATTTGGCCCTCTCTGCTTTCCTGCGGACTCCATCCTCAAAAGCGCCTTTTTTCCCTTTCGGCGCCCTCCGGTCGTAAAAAGACAAACGTCCAGGTTTTGCAGCCACAGCAAAGGTGCCATCGGGGAAAAGTAATGCTGGTCCTCATTGCCTCCTGGAACCTCTTCAAATGCCCCAGACAATTTGGCCCTCTCTGCTTTCCTGCGGACTCCATCCTCAAAAGCACCTGTTTTCGCTTTCGGCAACCTCAGGAGCAAAAAAGACAAACGTCCAGCTTTTGCTGCCACAGCAAAGGTGCCAGCGGGGAAAAGTGATGCTGGTCCTCACTACCTCCTGGAACTCTTTCAAATGCCCCAGACAATTTGGCCCTCTCTGCTTTCCTGCGGACTCCATCCTCAAAAGCACCTGTTTTCGCTTTCGGCAGCCTCCAGAGCAAAAAAGACAAACGTCCAGCTTTTGCTGCCACAGCAAAGGTGCCAGCGGGGAAAAGTTATGATGGTCCTCATTGCCTCCTAGAACCTCTTCAAATGCCACAGACAATTTGGCCCTCTCTGCTTTCCTGCGGACTCCATCCTCAAAAGCACCTGTTTTCGCTTTCGGAAACCTCCGGAGCAAAAAAGACAAACGTCCAGGTTTTGCTGCCACAGCAAAGGTGCCAGCGGGCAAAAGTAATGCTGGTTCTCACTGCCTCCTGGAACTCTTTCAAATGCCCCAGACAATTTGGCCCTCTCTGCTTTCCTGCGGACTCCATCCTCAAAAGCGCCTTTTTTCCCTTTCGGCGCCCTCCGGTGGTAAAAAGACAAACGTCCAGGTTTTGCAGCCACAGCAAAGGTGCCAGCGGGGAAAAGTAATGCTGGTCCTCATTGCCTCCTGGAACCTTATCAAATGCCCCAGACAATTTGGCCCTCTCTGCTTTCCTGCGGACTCCATCCTCAAAAGCACCTGTTTTCGCTTTCGGCAACCTCAGGAGCAAAAAAGACAAACGTCCAGGTTTTCCTGCCACAGCAAAGGTGCCAGCGGGCAAAAGTAATGCTGGTTCTCACTGCCTCCTGGAACCCTTTCAAATGCCCCAGACAATTTGGCCCTCTCTGCTTTCCTGCGGACTCCATCCTCAAAAGCGCCTTTTTTCCCTTTCGGCGCCCTCCGGTGGTAAAAAGACAAACGTCCAGGTTTTGCAGCCACAGCAAAGGTGCCAGCGGGGAAAAGTAATGCTGGTCCTCATTGCCTCCTGGAACCTTATCAAATGCCACAGACAATTTGGCACTCTCTGCTTTCCTGCGGACTCCATCCTCAAAAGCACCTGTTTTCGCTTTCGGCAACCTCAGGAGCAAAAAGGACAAACGTCCAGCTTTTGCTGCCACAGCAAAGGTGCCAGCAGGGAAAAGTGATGCTGGTCCTCATTGCCTCCTGGAACCTCTTCAAATGCCACAGACAATTTGGCCCTCTCTGCTTTCCTGCGGACTCCATCCTCAAAAGCACCTGTTTTCGCTTTCGGCAACCTCAGGAGCAAAAAAGACAAACGTCCAGCTTTTGCTGCCACAGCAAAGGTGCCAGCAGGGAAAAGTAATGCTGGTTCTCACTGCCTCCTGGAACCCTTTCAAATGCCACAGACAATTTGGCCCTGTCTACTTTCCTGCGGACTCCATCCTCAAAAGCACCTGTTTTCGCTTTCGGCAACCTCCGGAGCAAAAAAGACAAACGTCCAGGTTTTGCTGCCACAGCAAAGATGCCAGCGGGCAAAAGTAATGCTGGTTCTCACTGCCTCCTGGAACTCTTTCAAATGCCCCAGACCATTTGGCCCTCTCTGCTTTCCTGCGGACTCTATCCTCAAAACCGCCTTTTTTCACTTTCGGCGCCCTCCGGTGGTAAAAAGACAAACGTCCAGCTTTTGCTGCCACAGCAAAGGTGCCATCAGGGAAAAGTAATGCTGGTCCTCATTGCCTCCTGGAACCTCTTCAAATGCCACAGACAATTTGGCCCTCTCTGCTTTCCTGCGGACTCCATCCTCAAAAGCACCTGTTTTCGCTTTCGGCAACCTCCGGAGCAAAAAAGACAAACGTCCAGGTTTTGCTGCCACAGCAAAGGTGCCAGCCGGGAAAAGTAATGCTGGTTCTCACTGCCTCCTGGAACCTCTTCAAATGCCACAGACAATTTGGCCCTCTCTGCTTTCCTGCGGACTCCATCCTCAAAAGCACCTGTTTTCGCTTTCGGCAGCCTCCAGAGCAAAAAAGACAAACGTCCAGGTTTTGCTGCCACAGCAAAGGTGCCAGCGGGCAAAAGTAATGCTTGTTCTCACTGCCTCCTGGAACCCTTTCAAATGCCCCAGACAATTTGGCCCTCTCTGCTTTCCTGCGGACTCCATCCTCAAAAGCACCTGTTTTCGCTTTCGGCAACCTCCGGAGCAAAAAAGACAAACGTCCAGGTTTTGCTGCCACAGCAAAGGTGCCAGCGGGGAAAAGTTATGCTGGTCCTCATTGCCTCCTGGAACCTCTTCAAATGCCCCAGACAATTTGGCCCTCTCTGCTTTCCTGCGGACTCCATCCTCAAAAGCACCTGTTTTCGCTTTCGGCAGCCTCCGGAGCAAAAAAGACAAACGTCCAGGTTTTGCTGCCACAGCAAAGGTGCCAGCGGGGAAAAGTAATGCTGGTCCTCATTGCCTCCTGGAACCTTATCAAATGCCACAGACAATTTGGCCCTCTCTGCTTTCCTGCGGACTCCATCCTCAAAAGCACCTGTTTTCGCTTTCGGCAACCTCAGGAGCAAAAAAGACAAACGTCCAGGTTTTCCTGCCACAGCAAAGGTGCCAGCGGGCAAAAGTAATGCTGGTTCTCACTGCCTCCTGGAACCCTTTCAAATGCCCCAGACAATTTGGCCCTCTCTGCTTTCCTGCGGACTCCATCCTCAAAAGCACCTGTTTTCGCTTTCGGCAGCCTCCGGAGCAAAAAAGACAAACGTCCAGCTTTTGCTGCCACAGCAAAGGTGCCAGCGGGGAAAAGTAATGCTGGTTCTCACTGCCTCCTGGAACCCTTTCAAATGCCCCAGACTATTTGGCCCTCTCTGCTTTCCTGCAGACTCTATCCTCAAAAGCACCTGTTTTCGCTTTCTGCAGCCTCCGGAGCAAAAAAGACAAACGTCCAGCTTTTGCTGCAACAGCAAAGGTGCCAGCGGGGAAAAGTAATGCTGGTTCTCACTACCTCCTGGAACCCTTTCAAATGCCACAGACAATTTGGCCCTCTCTGCTTTCCTGCGGACTCCATCCTCAAAAGCACCTGTTTTCGCTTTCGGCAACCTCAGGAGCAAAAAGGACAAACGTCCAGCTTTTGCTGCCACAGCAAAGGTGCCAGCGGGGAAAAGTAATGCTGGTTCTCACTGCCTCCTGCAACTCTTTCAAATGCCCCAGACAATTTGGCCCTCTCTGCTTTCCTGCGGACTCCATCCTCAAAAGCGCCTTTTTTCCCTTTCGGCGCCCTCCGGTGGTAAAAAGACAAACGTCCAGGTTTTGCAGCCACAGCAAAGGTGCCATCGGGGAAAAGTAATGCTGGTCCTCATTGCCTCCTGGAACCTCTTCAAATGCCCCAGACAATTTGGCCCTCTCTGCTTTCCTGCGGACTCCATCCTCAAAAGCACCTGTTTTCGCTTTCGGCAGCCTCCAGAGCAAAAAAGACAAACGTCCAGGTTTTGCTGCCACAGCAAAGGTGCCAGCGGGGAAAAGTAATGCTGGTCCTCATTGCCTCCTGGAACCTCTTCAAATGCCACAGACAATTTGGCCCTCTCTGCTTTCCTGCGGACTCCATCCTCAAAAGCACCTGTTTTCGCTTTCGGCAACCTCAGGAGCAAAAAGGACAAACGTCCAGCTTTTGCTGCCACAGCAAAGGTGCCAGCAGGGAAAAGTAATGCTGGTTCTCACTGCCTCCTGGAACCCTTTCAAATGCCACAGACAATTTGGCCCTGTCTACTTTCCTGCGGACTCCATCCTCAAAAGCACCTGTTTTCGCTTTCGGCAACCTCCGGAGCAAAAAAGACAAACGTCCAGGTTTTGCTGCCACAGCAAAGATGCCAGCGGGCAAAAGTAATGCTGGTTCTCACTGCCTCCTGGAACTCTTTCAAATGCCCCAGACCATTTGGCCCTCTCTGCTTTCCTGCGGACTCTATCCTCAAAAGCGCCTTTTTTCACTTTCGGCGCCCTCCGGTGGTAAAAAGACAAACGTCCAGCTTTTGCTGCCACAGCAAAGGTGCCATCAGGGAAAAGTAATGCTGGTCCTCATTGCCTCCTGGAACCTCTTCAAATGCCACAGACAATTTGGCCCTCTCTGCTTTCCTGCGGACTCCATCCTCAAAAGCACCTGTTTTCGCTTTCGGCAACCTCCGGAGCAAAAAAGACAAACGTCCAGGTTTTGCTGCCACAGCAAAGGTGCCAGCCGGGAAAAGTAATGCTGGTTCTCACTGCCTCCTGGAACCTCTTCAAATGCCACAGACAATTTGGCCCTCTCTGCTTTCCTGCGGACTCCATCCTCAAAAGCACCTGTTTTCGCTTTCGGCAGCCTCCAGAGCAAAAAAGACAAACGTCCAGGTTTTGCTGCCTCAGCAAAGGTGCCTGCGGGGAAAAGTGATGCTGGTCCTCATTGACTCCTGGAACCTCTTCAAATGACACAGACAATTTGGCCCTCTCTGCTTTCCTGTGGACTCCATCCTCAAAAGCACCTGTTTTTGCTTTCGGAATCCTCAGGAGCAAAAAAGACAAACGTCCAGGTTTTGCTGCCACAGCAAAGGTGCCAGCGGGCAAAAGTAATGCTTGTTCTCACTGCCTCCTGGAACCCTTTCAAATGCCCCAGACAATTTGGCCCTCTCTGCTTTCCTGCGGACTCCATCCTCAAAAGCACCTGTTTTCGCTTTCGGCAACCTCCGGAGCAAAAAAGACAAACGTCCAGGTTTTGCTGCCACAGCAAAGGTGCCAGCCGGGAAAAGTAATGCTGGTTCTCACTGCCTCCTGGAACTCTTTCAAATGCCCCAGACAATTTGGCCCTCTCTGCTTTCCTGCGGACTCCATCCTCAAAAGCACCTGTTTTCGCTTTCGGCATCCTCAGGAGCAAAAAAGACAAACGTCCAGCTTTTGCTGCCACAGCAAAGGTGCCAGCGGGGAAAAGTAATGCTGGTTCTCACTGCCTCCTGGAACCCTTTCAAATGCCACAGACAATTTGGCCCTGTCTACTTTCCTGCGGACTCCATCCTCAAAAGTACCTGTTTTCGCTTTCGGCAACCTCAGGAGCAAAAAGGACAAACGTCCAGCTTTTGCTGCCACAGCAAAGGTGCCAGCGGGGAAAAGTGATGCTGGTCCTCATTGCCTCATGGAACCCTTTCAAATGCCACAGACAATTTGTCCCTGTCTACTTTCCTGCGGACTCCATCCTCAAAAGAACCTGTTTTCGCTTTCGGCAGCCTCCAGAGCAAAAAAGACAAACGTCCAGCTTTTGCTGCCACAGCAAAGGTGCCAGCGGCGAAAAGTAATGCTGGTTCTCACTGCCTCCTGGAACCCCTTCAAATGCCCCAGACCATTTGGCCCTCTCTGCTTTCCTGCGGACTCTATCCTCAAAAGCGCCTTTTTCCACTTTCGGCGCCCTCCGGTGGTAAAAACACAAACGTCCAGCTTTTGCTGCCACAGCAAAGGTGCCATCGGGGAAAAGTAATGCTGGTCCTCATTGCCTCCTGGAACCTCTTCAAATGCCACAGACAATTTGGCACTCTCTGCTTTCCTGCGGACTCCATCCTCAAAAGCACCTGTTTTCGCTTTCGGCAACCTCAGGAGCAAAAAGGACAAACGTCCAGCTTTTGCTGCCACAGCAAAGGTGCCAGCGGGGAAAAGTGATGCTGGTCCTCATTGCCTCCTGGAACCTCTTCAAATGCCACAGACAATTTGGCCCTCTCTGCTTTCCTGCGGACTCCATCCTCAAAAGCACCTGTTTTCACTTTCGGCAGCCTCCAGAGCAAAAAAGACAAACGTCCAGGTTTTGCTGCCACAGCAAAGGTGCCAGCGGGGAAAAGTAATGCTGGTTCTCACTACCTCCTGGAACTCTTTCAAATGCCCCAGACAATTTGGCCCTCTCTGCTTTCCTGCGGACTCCATCCTCAAAAGCACCTGTTTTCGCTTTCGGCAGCCTCCAGAGCAAAAAAGACAAACGTCCAGGTTTTGCTGCCTCAGCAAAGGTGCCAGCGGGGAAAAGTGATGCTGGTCCTCATTGACTCCTGGAACCTCTTCAAATGCCACAGACAATTTGGCCCTCTCTGCTTTCCTGCGGACTCCATCCTCAAAAGCACCTGTTTTTGCTTTCGGCAACCTCCGGAGCAAAAAAGACAAACGTCCAGCTTTTGCTGCGACAGCAGAGGTGCCAGCGGGGAAAAGTAATGCTGGTTCTCACTGCCTCCTGGAACTCTTTCAAATGCCCCAGACAATTTGGCCCTCTCTGCTTTCCTGCGGACTCCATCCTCAAAAGCACCTGTTTTCGCTTTCGGCAACCTCAGGAGCAAAAAAGACAAACGTCCAGCTTTTGCTGCCACAGCAAAGGTGCCAGCAGGGAAAAGTAATGCTGGTTCTCACTGCCTCCTGGAACCCTTTCAAATGCCACAGACAATTTGGCCCTGTCTACTTTCCTGCGGACTCCATCCTCAAAAGCACCTGTTTTCGCTTTCGGCAACCTCCGGAGCAAAAAAGACAAACGTCCAGGTTTTGCTGCCACAGCAAAGATGCCAGCGGGCAAAAGTAATGCTGGTTCTCACTGCCTCCTGGAACTCATTCAAATGCCCCAGACCATTTGGCCCTCTCTGCTTTCCTGCGGACTCTATCCTCAAAAGCGCCTTTTTTCACTTTCGGCGCCCTCCGGTGGTAAAAAGACAAACGTCCAGGTTTTGCTGCCACAGCAAAGGTGCCAGCCGGGAAAAGTAATGCTGGTTCTCACTGCCTCCTGGAACTCTTTCAAATGCCCCAGACAATTTGGCCCTCTCTGCTTTCCTGCGGACTCCATCCTGAAAAGCACCTGTTTTCGCTTTCGGCATCCTCAGGAGCAAAAAAGACAAACGTCCAGCTTTTGCTGCCACAGCAGAGGTGCCAGCGGGGAAAAGTAATGCTGGTTCTCACTGCCTCCTGGAACTCTTTCAAATGCCCCAGACAATTTGGCCCTCTCTGCTTTCCTGTGGACTCCATCCTCAAAAGCACCTGTTTTCGCTTTCGGCAACCTCAGGAGCAAAAAAGACAAACGTCCAGCTTTTGCTGCCACAGCAAAGGTGCCAGCCGGGAAAAGTAATGCTGGTTCTCACTGCCTCCTGGAACCCTTTCAAATGCCCCAGACAATTTGGCCCTGTCTACTTTCCTGCGGACTCCATCCTCAAAAGTACCTGTTTTCGCTTTCGGCAACCTCAGGAGCAAAAAGGACAAACGTCCAGCTTTTGCTGCCACAGCAAAGGTGCCAGCGGCGAAAAGTAATGCTGGTTCTCACTGCCTCCTGGAACCCCTTCAAATGCCCCAGACCATTTGGCCCTCTCTGCTTTCCTGCGGACTCTATCCTCAAAAGCGCCTTTTTCCACTTTCGGCGCCCTCCGGTGGTAAAAACACAAACGTCCAGCTTTTGCTGCCACAGCAAAGGTGCCATCGGGGAAAAGTAATGCTGGTCCTCATTGCCTCCTGGAACCTCTTCAAATGCCACAGACAATTTGGCCCTCTCTGCTTTCCTGCGGACTCCATCCTCAAAAGCACCTGTTTTCGCTTTCGGCAACCTCAGGAGCAAAAAGGACAAACGTCCAGCTTTTGCTGCCACAGCAAAGGTGCCAGCGGGGAAAAGTGATGCTGGTCCTCATTGCCTCCTGGAACCTCTTCAAATGCCACAGACAATTTGGCCCTCTCTGCTTTCCTGCGGACTCCATCCTCAAAAGCACCTGTTTTCACTTTCGGCAGCCTCCAGAGCAAAAAAGACAAACGTCCAGGTTTTGCTGCCACAGCAAAGGTGCCAGCGGGGAAAAGTAATGCTGGTTCTCACTACCTCCTGGAACTCTTTCAAATGCCCCAGACAATTTGGCCCTCTCTGCTTTCCTGCGGACTCCATCCTCAAAAGCACCTGTTTTCGCTTTCGGCAGCCTCCAGAGCAAAAAAGACAAACGTCCAGGTTTTGCTGCCTCAGCAAAGGTGCCAGCGGGGAAAAGTGATGCTGGTCCTCATTGACTCCTGGAACCTCTTCAAATGCCACAGACAATTTGGCCCTCTCTGCTTTCCTGCGGACTCCATCCTCAAAAGCACCTGTTTTTGCTTTCGGCAACCTCCGGAGCAAAAAAGACAAACGTCCAGCTTTTGCTGCGACAGCAGAGGTGCCAGCCGGGAAAAGTAATGCTGGTTCTCACTGCCTCCTGGAACTCTTTCAAATGCCCCAGACAATTTGGCCCTCTCTGCTTTCCTGCGGACTCCATCCTCAAAAGCACCTGTTTTCGCTTTCGGCAACCTCAGGAGCAAAAAAGACAAACGTCCAGCTTTTGCTGCCACAGCAAAGGTGCCAGCAGGGAAAAGTAATGCTGGTTCTCACTGCCTCCTGGAACCCTTTCAAATGCCACAGACAATTTGGCCCTGTCTACTTTCCTGCGGACTCCATCCTCAAAAGCACCTGTTTTCGCTTTCGGAAACCTCAGGAGCAAAAAAGACAAACGTCCAGGTTTTGCTGCCACAGCAAAGATGCCAGCGGGCAAAAGTAATGCTGGTTCTCACTGCCTCCTGGAACTCTTTCAAATGCCCCAGACCATTTGGCCCTCTCTGCTTTCCTGCGGACTCTATCCTCAAAAGCGCCTTTTTTCCCTTTCGGCGCCCTCCGGTCGTAAAAAGACAAACGTCCAGCTTTTGCTGCCACAGCAAAGGTGCCATCAGGGAAAAGTAATGCTGGTCCTCATTGCCTCCTGGAACCTCTTCAAATGCCACAGACAATTTGGCCCTCTCTGCTTTCCTGCGGACTCCATCCTCAAAAGCACCTGTTTTCGCTTTCGGCAACCTCCGGAGCAAAAAAGACAAACGTCCAGGTTTTGCTGCCACAGCAAAGGTGCCAGCCGGGAAAAGTAATGCTGGTTCTCACTGCCTCCTGGAACTCTTTCAAATGCCCCAGACAATTTGGCCATCTCTGCTTTCCTGCGGACTCCATCCTCAAAAGCACCTGTTTTCGCTTTCGGCAGCCTCCAGAGCAAAAAAGACAAACGTCCAGCTTTTGCTGCCACAGCAAAGGTGCCAGCGGGGAAAAGTAATGCTGGTTCTCACTACCTCCTGGAACTCTTTCAAATGCCCCAGACAATTTGGCCCTCTCTGCTTTCCTGCGGACTCCATCCTCAAAAGCACCTGTTTTCGCTTTCGGCAGCCTCCGGAGCAAAAAAGACAAACGTCCAGCTTTTGCTGCGACAGCAGAGGTGCCAGCGGGGAAAAGTAATGCTGGTTCTCACTGCCTCCTGGAACTCTTTCAAATGCCCCAGACCATTTGGCCCTCTCTGCTTTCCTGCGGACTCTATCCTCAAAAGCGCCTTTTTTCACTTTCGGCGCCCTCCGGTGGTAAAAAGACAAACGTCCAGCTTTTGCTGCCACAGCAAAGGTGCCATCCGGGAAATGTAATGCTGGTCCTCATTGCCTCCTGGAACCTCTTCAAATGCCACAGACAATTTGGCCCTCTCTGCTTTCCTGCGGACTCCATCCTCAAAAGCACCTGTTTTCGCTTTCGGCAGCCTCCAGAGCAAAAAAGACAAACGTCCAGGTTTTGCTGCCACAGCAAAGGTGCCAGCGGGGAAAAGTAATGCTGGTTCTCACTACCTCCTGGAACTCTTTCAAATGCCCCAGACAATTTGGCCGTCTCTGCTTTCCTGCGGACTCCATCCTCAAAAGCACCTGTTTTCGCTTTCGGCAGCCTCCAGAGCAAAAAAGACAAACGTCCAGCTTTTGCTGCCACAGCAAAGGTGCCATCCGGGAAATGTAATGCTGGTCCTCATTGCCTCCTGGAACCTCTTCAAATGCCACAGACAATTTGGCCCTCTCTGCTTTCCTGCGGACTCCATCCTCAAAAGCACCTGTTTTCGCTTTCGGCAGCCTCCAGAGCAAAAAAGACAAACGTCCAGGTTTTGCTGCCACAGCAAAGGTGCCAGCGGGGAAAAGTAATGCTGGTTCTCACTACCTCCTGGAACTCTTTCAAATGCCCCAGACAATTTGGCCGTCTCTGCTTTCCTGCGGACTCCATCCTCAAAAGCACCTGTTTTCGCTTTCGGCAGCCTCCAGAGCAAAAAAGACAAACGTCCAGGTTTTGCTGCCACAGCAAAGGTGCCAGCGGGGAAAAGTTATGCTGGTCCTCATTGCCTCCTGGAACCTCTTCAAATGCCACAGACAATTTGGCCCTCTCTGCTTTCCTGCGGACTCCATCCTCAAAAGCACCTGTTTTCGCTTTCAGAAAACTCAGGAGCAAAAAAGACAAACGTCCAGGTTTTCCTGCCACAGCAAAGGTGCCAGCGGGCAAAAGTAATGCTGGTTCTCACTGCCTCCTGGAACCCTTTCAAATGCCCCAGACAATTTGGCCCTCTCTGCTTTCCTGCGGACTCCATCCTCTAAAGCACCTGTTTTCGCTTTCGGCAACCTCAGGAGCAAAAAAGACAAACGTCCAGGTTTTGCTGCCACAGCAAAGGTGCCAGCCGGGAAAAGTAATGCTGGTTCTCACTGCCTCCTGGAACTCTTTCAAATGCCCCAGACAATTTGGTCATCTCTGATTTCCTGCGGACTCCATCCTCAAAAGCACCTGTTTTCGCTTTCGGCAGCCTCCAGAGCAAAAAAGACAAACGTCCAGCTTTTGCTGCCACAGCAAAGGTGCCAGCGGGGAAAAGTAATGCTGGTTCTCACTGCCTCCTGGAACTCTTTCAAATGCCCCAGACAATTTGGCCCTCTCTGCTTTCCTGCGGACTCCATCCTCAAAAGCACCTGTTTTCGCTTTCGGCAGCCTACAGAGCAAAAATGACAAACGTCCAGCTTTTGCTGAAACAGCAAAGGTGCCAGCAGGGAAAAGTGATGCTGGTCCTCATTGCCTCCTGGAACCTCTTCAAATGCCACAGACAATTTGGCCCTCTCTGCTTTCCTGCGGACTCCATCCTCAAAAGCACTTGTTTTCGCTTTCGGCAACCTCAGGAGTAAAAAAGACAAACGTCCAGCTTTTGCTGCCACAGCAAAGGTGCCAGCGGGCAAAAGTAATGCTGGTTCTCACTGCCTCCTGGAACTCTTTCAAATGCCCCAGACAATTTGGCCGTCTCTGCTTTCCTGCGGACTCCATCCTCAAAAGCACCTGTTTTCGCTTTCGGCAGCCTCCAGAGCAAAAAAGACAAACGTCCAGCTTTTGCTGCCACAGCAAAGGTGCCAGCAGGGAAAAGTAATGCTGGTTCTCACTACCTCCTGGAACTCTTTCAAATGCCCCAGACAATTTGGCCCTCTCTGCTTTCCTGCGGACTCCATCCTCAAAAGCACCTGTTTTCGCTTTCGGCAGCCTCCGGAGCAAAAAAGACAAACGTCCAGCTTTTGCTGCCACAGCAAAGGTGCCAGCGGGGAAACGTAATGCTGGTTCTCACTGCGTCCTGGAACCTCTTCAAATGCCACAGACAATTTGGCCCTCTCTGCTTTCCTGCGGACTCCATCCTCAAAAGCACCTGTTTTCGCTTTCGGCAACCTCCGGAGCAAAAAAGACAAACGTCCAGCTTTTGCTGCCACAGCAAAGGTGCCAGCCGGGAAAAGTAATGCTGGTTCTCACTGCCTCCTGGAACCCTTTCAAATGCCCCAGACTATTTGGCCCTCTCTGCTTTCCTGCGGACTCCATCCTCAAAAGCACCTGTTTTCGCTTTCGGCAGCCTCCGGAGCAAAAAAGACAAACGTCCAGCTTTTGCTGCCACAGCAAAGGTGCCAGCGGGGAAAAGTGATGCTGGTCCTCATTGCCTCCTGGAACCTCTTCAAATGCCACAGACAATTTGGCCCTCTCTGCTTTCCTGCGGACTCCATCCTCAAAAGCACCTGTTTTCGCTTTAGGCAACCTCAGGAGCAAAAAAGACAAACGTCCAGCTTTTGCTGCCACAGCAAAGGTGCCAGCGGCAAAAAGTAATGCTGGTTCTCACTGCCTCCTGGAACCCCTTCAAATGCCCCAGACCATTTGGCCCTCTCTGCTTTCCTGCGGACTCCATCCTCAAAAGCGCCTTTTTTCCCTTTCGGCGCCCTCCGGTGGTAAAAACACAAAGGTCCAGGTTTTGCAGCCACAGCAAAGGTGCCATCGGGGAAAAGTAATGCTGGTCCTCATTGCCTCCTGGAACCTTATCAAATGCCACAGACAATTTGGCCCTCTCTGCTTTCCTGCGGACTCCATCCTGAAAAGCACCTGTTTTCGCTTTCGGCAGCCTCCAGAGCAAAAAAGACAAACGTCCAGCTTTTGCTGCCACAGCAAAGGTGCCAGCGGGGAAAAGTAATGCTGGTTCTCACTACCTCCTGGAACTCTTTCAAATGCCCCAGACAATTTGGCCCTCTCTGCTTTCCTGCGGACTCCATCCTCAAAAGCACCTGTTTTCGCTTTCGGCAGCCTCCAGAGCAAAAATGACAAACGTCCAGCTTTTGCTGCCACAGCAAAGGTGCCAGCAGGGAAAAGTGATGCTGGTCCTCATTGCCTCCTGGAACCTCTTCAAATGCCACAGACAATTTGGCCCTCTCTGCTTTCCTGCGGACTCCATCCTCAAAAGCACCTGTTTTCGCTTTCGGCAACCTCAGGAGTTAAAAAGACAAACGTCCAGCTTTTGCTGCCACAGCAAAGGTGCCAGCGGGCAAAAGTAATGCTGGTTCTCACTGCCTCCTGGAACTCTTTCAAATGCCCCAGACAATTTGGCCCTCTCTGCTTTCCTGCGGACTCCATCCTCAAAAGCACCTGTTTTCGCTTTCGGCAACCTCCGGAGCAAAAAAGACAAACGTCCAGGTTTTGCTGCCACAGCAAAGGTGCCAGCCGGGAAAAGTAATGCTGGTTCTCACTGCCTCCTGGAACCTCTTCAAATGCCACAGACAATTTGGCCCTCTCTGCTTTCCTGCGGACTCCATCCTCAAAAGCACCTGTTTTCGCTTTCGGCATCCTCAGGAGCAAAAAAGACAAACGTCCAGGTTTTCCTGCCACAGCAAAGGTGCCAGCGGGCAAAAGTAATGCTGGTTCTCACTGCCTCCTGGAACCCTTTCATATGCCCCAGACAATTTGGCCCTCTCTGCTTTCCTGCGGACTCCATCCTCAAAAGCACCTGTTTTCGCTTTCGGCAGCCTCCAGAGCAAAAAAGACAAACGTCCAGCTTTTGCTGCCACAGCAAAGGTGCCAGCGGGGAAACGTAATGCTGGTTCTCACTGCGTCCTGGAACCTCTTCAAATGCCACAGACAATTTGGCCCTCTCTGCTTTCCTGCGGACTCCATCCTCAAAAGCACCTGTTTTCGCTTTCGGCAACCTCCGGAGCAAAAAAGAGAAACGTCCAGCTTTTGCTGCCACAGCAAAGGTGCCAGCCGGGAAAAGTAATGCTGGTTCTCACTGCCTCCTGAAACCCTTTCAAATGCCCCAGACTATTTGGCCCTCTCTGCTTTCCTGCGGACTCCATCCTCAAAAGCACCTGTTTTCGCTTTCGGCAGCCTCCGGAGCAAAAAAGACAAACGTCCAGCTTTTGCTGCCACAGCAAAGGTGCCAGCGGGGAAAAGTGATGCTGGTCCTCATTGCCTCCTGGAACCTCTTCAAATGCCACAGACAATTTGGCCCTCTCTGCTTTCCTGCGGACTCCATCCTCAAAAGCACCTGTTTTCGCTTTAGGCAACCTCAGGAGCAAAAAAGACAAACGTCCAGCTTTTGCTGCCACAGCAAAGGTGCCAGCAGGGAAAAGTTATGCTGGTCCTCATTGCCTCCTGGAACCTCTTCAAATGCCACAGACAATTTGGCCCTCTCTGCTTTCCTGCGGACTCCATCCTCAAAAGCACCTGTTTTCGCTTTCGGAAACATCAGGAGTTAAAAAGACAAACGTCCAGCTTTTGCTGCCACAGCAAAGGTGCCAGCGGGCAAAAGTAATGCTGGTTCTCAGTGCCTCCTGGAACTCTTTCAAATGCCCCAGACAATTTGGCCCTCTCTGCTTTCCTGCGGACTCCATCCTCTAAAGCACCTGTTTTCGGTTTCGGCAACCTCCGGAGCAAAAAAGACAAACGTCCAGCTTTTGCTGCCACAGCAAAGGTGCCAGCGGGGAAACGTAATGCTGGTTCTCACTGCCTCCTGGAACCTCTTCAAATGCCACAGACAATTTGGCCCTCTCTGCTTTCCTGCGGACTCCATCCTCAAAAGCACCTGTTTTCGCTTTCGGCAACCTCCGGAGCAAAAAAGAGAAACGTCCAGCTTTTGCTGCCACAGCAAAGGTGCCAGCCGGGAAAAGTAATGCTGGTTCTCACTGCCTCCTGAAACCCTTTCAAATGCCCCAGACTATTTGGCCCTCTCTGCTTTCCTGCGGACTCCATCCTCAGAAGCACCTGTTTTCGCTTTCGGCAGCCTCCGGAGCAAAAAAGACAAACGTCCAGCTTTTGCTGCCACAGCAAAGGTGCCAGCGGGGAAAAGTGATGCTGGTCCTCATTGCCTCCTGGAACCTCTTCAAATGCCACAGACAATTTGGCCCTCTCTGCTTTCCTGCGGACTCCATCCTCAAAAGCACCTGTTTTCGCTTTAGGCAACCTCAGGAGCAAAAAAGACAAACGTCCAGCTTTTGCTGCCACAGCAAAGGTGCCAGCAGGGAAAAGTTATGCTGGTCCTCATTGCCTCCTGGAACCTCTTCAAATGCCACAGACAATTTGGCCCTCTCTGCTTTCCTGCGGACTCCATCCTCAAAAGCACCTGTTTTCGCTTTCGGAAACATCAGGAGCAAAAAAGACAAACGTCCAGCTTTTGCTGCCACAGCAAAGGTGCCAGCGGGCAAAAGTAATGCTGGTTCTCACTGCCTCCTGGAACTCTTTCAAATGCCCCAGACAATTTGGCCCTCTCTGCTTTCCTGCGGACTCCATCCTCAAAAGCACCTGTTTTCGGTTTCGGCAACCTCCGGAGCAAAAAAGACAAACGTCCAGGTTTTGCTGCCACAGCAAAGGTGCCAGCCGGGAAAAGTAATGCTGGTTCTCACTGCCTCCTGGAACTCTTTCAAATGCCCCAGACAATTTGGCCCTCTCTGCTTTCCTGCGGACTCCATCCTCAAAAGCACCTGTTTTCGCTTTCGGCAGCCTCCAGAGCAAAAAAGACAAACGTCCAGCTTTTGCTGCCACAGCAAAGGTGCCAGCGGGGAAAAGTAATGCTGGTTCTCACTACCTCCTGGAACTCTTTCAAATGCCCCAGACAATTTGGCCCTCTCTGCTTTCCTGCGGACTCCATCCTCAAAAGCACCTGTTTTCGCTTTCGGCAGCCTCCAGAGCAAAAAAGACAAACGTCCAGCTTTTGCTGCCACAGCAAAGGTGCCAGCGGGGAAACGTAATGCTGGTTCTCACTGCATCCTGGAACCTCTTCAAATGCCACAGACAATTTGGCCCTCTCTGCTTTCCTGCGGACTCCATCCTCAAAAGCACCTGTTTTCGCTTTCGGCAACCTCAGGAGTAAAAAAGACAAACGTCCAGGTTTTCCTGCCACAGCAAAGGTGCCAGCGGGCAAAAGTAATGCTGGTTCTCACTGCGTCCTGGAACCTCTTCAAATGCCACAGACAATTTGGCCCTCTCTGCTTTCCTGCGGACTCCATCCTCAAAAGCACCTGTTTTCGCTTTCGGCAGCCTCCGGAGCAAAAAAGACAAACGTCCAGCTTTTGCTGCCACAGCAAAGGTGCCAGCGGGGAAAAGTGATGCTGGTCCTCATTGCCTCCTGGAACCTCTTCAAATGCCACAGACCATTTGGCCCTCTCTGCTTTCCTGCGGACTCCATCCTCAAAAGCACATGTTTTCGCTTTCGGCAACCTCAGGAGCAAAAAAGACAAACGTCCAGCTTTTGCTGCCACAGCAAAGGTGCCAGCGGGGAAAAGTGATGCTGGTCCTCATTGCCTCCTGGAACCTCTTCAAATGCCCCAGACAATTTGGCCCTCTCTGCTTTCCTGCGGACTCCATCCTCAAAAGCACCTGTTTTCGCTTTCGGCAGCCTCCGGAGCAAAAAAGACAAACGTCCAGCTTTTGCTGCCACAGCAAAGGTGCCAGCGGGGAAAAGTAATGCTGGTTCTCACTACCTCCTGGAACTCTTTCAAATGCCACAGACAATTTGGCCCTCTCTGCTGTCCTGCGGACTCCATCCTCAAAAGCACCTGTTTTCGCTTTCGGCAACCTCAGGAGCAAAAAAGACAAACGTCCAGCTTTTGCTGCCACAGCAAAGGTGCCAGCGGGGAAAAGTGATGCTGGTCCTCATTGCCTCCTGGAACCTCTTCAAATGCCACAGACAATTTGGCCCTCTCTGCTTTCCTGCGGACTCCATCCTCAAAAGCACCTGTTTTCGCTTTCGGCAACCTCAGGAGCAAAAAAGATAAACGTCCAGGTTTTCCTGCCACAGCAAAGGTGCCAGCGGGCAAAAGTAATGCTGGTTCTCAGTGCCTCCTGGAACCCTTTCAAATGCCCCAGACAATTTGGCCCTCTCTGCTTTCCTGCGGACTCCATCCTCAAAAGCACCTGTTTTCGCTTTCGGCAGCCTCCGGAGCAAAAAAGACAAACGTCCAGCTTTTGCTGCCACAGCAAAGGTGCCAGCGGGGAAAATTAATGCTGGTTCTCACTACCTCCTGGAACTCTTTCAAATGCCCCAGACAATTTGGCCCTCTCTGCTTTCCTGCGGACTCCATCCTCAAAAGCACCTGTTTTCGCTTTCGGCAGCCTCCGGAGCAAAAAAGACAAACGTCCAGCTTTTGCTGCCACAGCAAAGGTGCCAGCGGCAAAAAGTAATGCTGGTTCTCACTGCCTCCAAGAACCCCTTCAAATGCCCCAGACCATTTGGCCCTCTCTGCTTTCCTGCGGACTCCATCCTCAAAAGCGCCTTTTTTCGCTTTCTGCGCCCTCTGGTGGTAAAAAGACAAACGTCCAGGTTTTGCTGCCACAGCAAAGGTGCCATCGGGGAAAAGTAATGCTGGTCCTCATTGCCTCCTGGAACCTCTTCAAATGCCACAGACAATTTGGCCCTCTCTGCTTTCCTGCGGACTCCATCCTCAAAAGCACCTGTTTTCGCTTTCGGCAACCTCCGGAGCAAAAAAGACAAACGTCCAGGTTTTGCTGCCACAGCAAAGGTGCCAGCCGGGAAAAGTAATGCTGGTTCTCACTGCCTCCTGGAACTCTTTCAAATGCCACAGACAATTTGGCCCTCTCTGCTTTCCTGCGGACTCCATCCTCAAAAGCACCTGTTTTCGCTTTCGGCAGCCTCCAGAGCAAAAAAGACAAACGTCCAGCTTTTGCTGCCACAGCAAAGGTGCCAGCGGGGAAAAGTGATGCTGGTTCTCACTACCTCCTGGAACTCTTTCAAATGCCCCAGACAATTTGGCCCTCTCTGCTTTCCTGCGGACTCCATCCTCAAAAGCACCTGTTTTCGCTTTCGGCAACCTCCAGAGCAAAAAAGACAAACGTCCAGCTTTTGCTGCCACAGCAAAGGTGCCAGCGGGGAAAAGTAATGCTGGTCCTCATTGCCTCCTGGAACCTCTTCAAATGCCCCAGACAATTTGGCCCTCTCTGCTTTCCTGCGGACTCCATCCTCAAAAGCACCTGTTTTCGCTTTCGGCAGCCTCCAGAGCAAAAAAGACAAACGTCCAGCTTTTGCTGCCACAGCAAAGGTGCCAGCAGGGAAAAGTTATGCTGGTCCTCATTGCCTCCTGGAACCTCTTCAAATGCCACAGACAATTTGGCCCTCTCTGCTTTCCTGCGGACTCCATCCTCAAAAGCACCTGTTTTCGCTTTCGGCAACCTCAGGAGCAAAAAAGACAAACGTCCAGGTTTTGCTGCCACAGCAAAGGTGCCAGCGGCGAAAAGTAATGCTGGTTCTCACTGCCTCCTGGAACTCTTTCAAATGCCCCAGACAATTTGGCCCTCTCTGCTTTCCTGCGGACTCCATCCTCAAAAGCACCTGTTTTCGCTTTCGGCAACCTCCGGAGCAAAAAAGACAAACGTCCAGGTTTTGCTGCCACAGCAAAGGTGCCAGCCGGGAAAAGTAATGCTGGTTCTCACTGCCTCCTGGAACTCTTTCAAATGCCCCAGACAATTTGGCCATCTCTGCTTTCCTGCGGACTCCATCCTCAAAAGCACCTGTTTTCGCTTTCGGCAGCCTCCAGAGCAAAAAAGACAAACGTCCAGCTTTTGCTGCCACAGCAAAGGTGCCAGCGGGGAAAAGTAATGCTGGTTCTCACTACATCCTGGAACTCTTTCAAATGCCCCAGACAATTTGGCCCTCTCTGCTTTCCTGCGGACTCCATCCTCAAAAGCACCTGTTTTCGCTTTCGGCAGCCTCCGCAGCAAAAAAGACAAACGTCCAGGTTTTGCTGCCACAGCAAAGGTGCCAGCGGGGAAACGTAATGCTGGTTCTCACTGCGTCCTGGAACCTCTTCAAATGCCACAGACAATTTGGCCCTCTCTGCTTTCCTGCGGACTCCATCCTCAAAAGCACCTGTTTTCGCTTTCGGCAACCTCCGGAGCAAAAAAGACAAACGTCCAGCTTTTGCTGCCAAGCAAAGGTGCCAGCGGGGAAAAGTAATGCTGGTTCTCACTGCCTCCTGGAACCCTTTCAAATGCCCCAGACTATTTGGCCCTCTCTGCTTTCCTGCGGACTCCATCCTCAAAAGCACCTGTTTTCGCTTTCGGCAGCCTCCGGAGCAAAAAAGACAAACGTCCAGCTTTTGCTGCCACAGCAAAGGTGCCAGCGGGGAAAAGTGATGCTGGTCCTCATTGCCTCCTGGAACCTCTTCAAATGCCACAGACCATTTGGCCCTCTCTGCTTTCCTGCGGACTCCATCCTCAAAAGCACATGTTTTCGCTTTCGGCAACCTCAGGAGTTAAAAAGACAAACGTCCAGCTTTTGCTGCCACAGCAAAGGTGCCAGCGGGGAAAAGTAATGCTGGTTCTCACTACCTCCTGGAACTCTTTCAAATGCCACAGACAATTTGGCCCTCTCTGCTTTCCTGCGGACTCCATCCTCAAAAGCACCTGTTTTCGCTTTCGGCAACCTCAGGAGCAAAAAAGACAAACGTCCAGCTTTTGCTGCCACAGCAAAGGTGCCAGCGGGGAAAAGTGATGCTGGTCCTCATTGCCTCCTGGAACCTCTTCAAATGCCACAGACAATTTGGCCCTCTCTGCTTTCCTGCGGACTCCATCCTCAAAAGCACCTGTTTTCGCTTTCGGCAGCCTCCGGAGCAAAAAAGATAAACGTCCAGGTTTTCCTGCCACAGCAAAGGTGCCAGCGGGCAAAAGTAATGCTGGTTCTCACTGCCTCCTGGAACCCCTTCAAATGCCCCAGACCATTTGGCCCTCTCTGCTTTCCTGCGGACTCCATCCTCAAAAGCGCCTTTTTTCGCTTTCTGCGCCCTCTGGTGGTAAAAAGACAAACGTCCAGGTTTTGCTGCCACAGCAAAGGTGCCATCGGGGAAAAGTAATGCTGGTCCTCATTGCCTCCTGGAACCTCTTCAAATGCCACAGACAATTTGGCCCTCTCTGCTTTCCTGCGGACTCCATCCTCAAAAGCACTTGTTTTCGCTTTCGGCAGCCTCCGGAGCAAAAAAGAAAAACGTCCAGCTTTTGCTGCCACAGCAAAGGTGCCATCGGGGAAAAGTAATGCTGGTCCTCATTGCCTCCTGGAACCTCTTCAAATGCCACAGACAATTTGGCACTCTCTGCTTTCCTGCGGACTCCATCCTCAAAAGCACCTGTTTTCGCTTTCGGCAACCTCCGGAGCAAAAAAGACAAACGTCCAGCTTTTGCTGCGACAGCAAAGGTGCCAGCGGGGAAAAGTAATGCTACTTCTCACTGCCTCCTGGAACTCTTTCAAATGCCCCAGACAATTTGGCCCTCTCTGCTTTCCTGCGGACTCCATCCTCAAAAGCACCTGTTTTCGCTTTCGGCATCCTCAGGAGCAAAAAAGACAAACGTCCAGGTTTTGCTGCCACAGCAAAGGTGCCAGCGGGGAAAAGTGATGCTGGTCCTCATTGCCTCCTGGAACCTCTTCAAATGCCACAGACAATTTGGCCCTCTCTGATTTCCTGCGGACTCCATCCTCAAAAGCACCTGTTTTCGCTTTCGGCAGCCTCCGGAGCAAAAAAGACAAACGTCCAGCTTTTGCTGCCACAGCAAAGGTGCCAGCCGGGAAAAGTAATGCTGGTTCTCACTGCCTCCTGTAACTCTTTCAAATGCCCCAGACAATTTGGCCCTCTCTGCTTTCCTGCGGACTCCATCCTCAAAAGCACCTGTTTTCGCTTTCGGCAGCCTCCGGAGCAAAAAAGACAAACGTCCAGGTTTTGCTGCCACAGCAAAGGTGCCAGCGGGGAAAAGTAATGCTGGTTCTCACTGCCTCCTGGAACTCTTTCAAATGCCCCAGACAATTTGGCCCTCTCTGCTTTCCTGCGGACTCCATCCTCAAAAGCACCTGTTTTCGCTTTCGGCAGCCTCCAGAGCAAAAAAGACAAACGTCCAGCTTTTGCTGCCACAGCAAATGTGCCAGCTAGGAAAAGTAATGCTGGTTCTCACTGCGTCCTGGAACCTCTTCAAATGCCACAGACAATTTGGCCCTCTATGCTTTCCTGCGGACACCATCCTCAAAAGTACCTGTTTTCGCTTTCGGCAACCTCAGGAGCAAAAAAGACAAACGTCCAGGTTTTGCTGCCACAGCAAAGGTGCCAGCGGGGAAAAGTTATGCTGGTCCTCATTGCCTCCTGGAACCTCTTCAAATGCCTCAGACAATTTGGCCCTCTCTGCTTTCCTGCGGACTCCATCCTCAAAAGCACCTGTTTTCGCTTTCGGCAATTTCCGGAGCAAAAAAGACAAACGTCCAGGTTTTGCTGCCACAGCAAAGGTGCCAGCCGGGAAAAGTAATGCTGGTTCTCACTGCCTCCTGGAACCCTTTCAAATGCCCCAGACAATTTGGCCCTGTCTACTTTCCTGCAGACTCCATCCTCAAAAGAACCTGTTTTCGCTTTCGGCAGCCTCCAGAGCAAAAAAGACAAACGTCCAGCTTTTGCTGCCACAGCAAAGGTGCCAGCGGGGAAAAGTAATGCTGGTTCTCACTGCCTCCTGGAACCTCTTCAAATGCCCCAGACCATTTGGCCCTCTCTGCTTTCCTGCGGACTCTATCCTCAAAAGCGCCTTTTTTCACTTTCGGCGCCCTCCGGTGGTAAAAAGACAAACGTCCAGCTTTTGCTGCCACAGCAAAGGTGCCATCGGGGAAAAGTAATGCTGGTCCTCATTGCCTCCTGGAACCTCTTCAAATGCCACAGACAATTTGGCCCTCTCTGCTTTCCTGCGGACTCCATCCTCAAAAGCACCTGTTTTCGCTTTCGGCAGCCTCCAGAGCAAAAAAGACAAACGTCCAGCTTTTGCTGCCACAGCAAAGGTGCCAGCGGGGAAAAGTAATGCTGGTCCTCATTGCCTCCTGGAACCTCTTCAAATGCCCCAGACAATTTGGCCCTCTCTGCTTTCCTGCGGACTCCATCCTCAAAAGCACCTGTTTTCGCTTTCGGCAGCCTCCAGAGCAAAAAAGACAAACGTCCAGCTTTTGCTGCCACAGCAAAGGTGCCAGCAGGGAAAAGTTATGCTGGTCCTCATTGCCTCCTGGAACCTCTTCAAATGCCACAGACAATTTGGCCCTCTCTGCTTTCCTGCGGACTCCATCCTCAAAAGCACCTGTTTTCGCTTTCGGCAACCTCAGGAGCAAAAAAGACAAACGTCCAGGTTTTGCTGCCACAGCAAAGGTGCCAGCGGCGAAAAGTAATGCTGGTTCTCACTGCCTCCTGGAACTCTTTCAAATGCCCCAGACAATTTGGCCCTCTCTGCTTTCCTGCGGACTCCATCCTCAAAAGCACCTGTTTTCGCTTTCATCAACCTCCGGAGCAAAAAAGACAAACGTCCAGGTTTTGCTGCCACAGCAAAGGTGCCAGCCGGGAAAAGTAATGCTGGTTCTCACTGCCTCCTGGAACTCTTTCAAATGCCCCAGACAATTTGGCCATCTCTGCTTTCCTGCGGACTCCATCCTCAAAAGCACCTGTTTTCGCTTTCGGCAGCCTCCAGAGCAAAAAAGACAAACGTCCAGCTTTTGCTTCCACAGCAAAGGTGCCAGCGGGGAAAAGTAATGCTGGTTCTCACTACATCCTGGAACTCTTTCAAATGCCCCAGACAATTTGGCCCTCTCTGCTTTCCTGCGGACTCCATCCTCAAAAGCACCTGTTTTCGCTTTCGGCAGCCTCCGCAGCAAAAAAGACAAACGTCCAAGTTTTGCTGCCACAGCAAAGGTGCCAGCGGGGAAACGTAATGCTGGTTCTCACTGCGTCCTGGAACCTCTTCAAATGCCACAGACAATTTGGCCCTCTCTGCTTTCCTGCGGACTCCATCCTCAAAAGCACCTGTTTTCGCTTTCGGCAACCTCCGGAGCAAAAAAGACAAACGTCCAGCTTTTGCTGCCAAGCAAAGGTGCCAGCGGGGAAAAGTAATGCTGGTTCTCACTGCCTCCTGGAACCCTTTCAAATGCCCCAGACTATTTGGCCCTCTCTGCTTTCCTGCGGACTCCATCCTCAAAAGCACCTCTTTTCGCTTTCGGCAGCCTCCGGAGCAAAAAAGAAAAACGTCCAGCTTTTGCTGCCACAGCAAAGGTGCCAGCGGGGAAAAGTGATGCTGGTCCTCATTGCCTCCTGGAACCTCTTCAAATGCCCCAGACAATTTGGCCCTCTCTGCTTTCCTGCGGACTCCATCCTCAAAAGCACCTGTTTTCGCTTTCGGCAGCCTCCGGAGCAAAAAAGACAAACGTCCAGCTTTTGCTGCCACAGCAAAGGTGCCAGCGGGGAAAAGTAATGCTGGTTCTCACTACCTCCTGGAACTCTTTCAAATGCCACAGACAATTTGGCCCTCTCTGCTTTCCTGCGGACTCCATCCTCAAAAGCACCTGTTTTCGCTTTCGGCAACCTCAGGAGCAAAAAAGACAAACGTCCAGCTTTTGCTGCCACAGCAAAGGTGCCAGCGGGGAAAAGTGATGCTGGTCCTCATTGCCTCCTGGAACCTCTTCAAATGCCACAGACAATTTGGCCCTCTCTGCTTTCCTGCGGACTCCATCCTCAAAAGCACCTGTTTTCGCTTTCGGCAACCTCAGGAGCAAAAAAGATAAACGTCCAGGTTTTCCTGCCACAGCAAAGGTGCCAGCGGGCAAAAGTAATGCTGGTTCTCACTGCCTCCTGGAACCCTTTCAAATGCCCCAGACAATTTGGCCCTCTCTGCTTTCCTGCGGACTCCATCCTCAAAAGCACCTGTTTTCGCTTTCGGCAGCCTCCGGAGCAAAAAAGACAAACGTCCAGCTTTTGCTGCCACAGCAAAGGTGCCAGCCGGGAAAAGTAATGCTGGTTCTCACTGCCTCCTGGAACTCTTTCAAATGCCACAGACAATTTGGCCCTCTCTGCTTTCCTGCGGACTCCATCCTCAAAAGCACCTGTTTTCGCTTTCGGCAGCCTCCGGAGCAAAAAAGACAAACGTCCAGGTTTTGTTGCCACAGCAAAGGTGCCAGCGGGCAAAAGTAATGCTGGTTCTCACTGCCTCCTGGAACTCTTTCAAATGCCCCAGACTATTTGGCCCTCTCTGCTTTCCTGCGGACTCCATCCTCAAAAGCACCTGTTTTCGCTTTCGGCAACCTCAAGAGCAAAAAAGACAAACGTCCAGCTTTTGCTGCCACAGCAAAGGTGCCAGCGGGGAAAAGTGATGCTGGTTCTCAATATCTCCTGGAACTCTTTCAAATGCCCCAGACAATTTGGCCCTCTCTGTTTTTCTGCGGACTCCATCCTCAAAAGCACCTGTTTTCGCTTTCGGCAGCCTCAGGAGCAAAAAAGACAAACGTCCAGCTTTTGCTGCCACAGCAAAGGTGCCAGCGGGGAAAAGTAATGCTGGTCCTCATTGCCTCCTGGAACCTCTTCAAATGCCACAGACAATTTGGCCCTCTCTGCTTTCCTGCGGACTCCATCCTCAAAAGCACCTGTTTTCGCTTTCGGCAACCTCAGGAGCAAAAAAGACAAACGTCCAGCTTTTGCTGCCACAGCAAAGGTGCCAGCGGGGAAAAGTGATGCTGGTTCTCAATACCTCCTGGAACTCTTTCAAATGCCCCAGACAATTTGGCCCTCTCTGCTTTTCTGCGGACTCCATCCTCAAAAGCACCTGTTTTCGCTTTCGGCAGCCTCCAGAGCAAAAAAGACAAACGTCCAGCTTTTGCTGCCACAGCAAATGTGCCAGTGGGGAAAAGTTATGCTGGTCCTCATTGCCTCCTGGAACCCCTTCAAATGCCCCAGACAATTTGGCCCTCTCTGCTTTCCTGCGGACTCCATCCTCAAAAGCACCTGTTTTCGCTTTCGGCAGCCTCCAGAGCAAAAAAGACAAACGTCCAGGTTTTGCTGCCACAGCAAAGGTGCCAGCGGGGAAAAGTAATGCTGGTTCTCACTACCTCCTAGAACTCTTTCAAATGCCCCAGACAATTTGGCCCTCTCTGCTTTCCTGCGGACTCCATCCTCAAAAGCACCTGTTTTCGCTTTCGGCAACCTCAGGAGCAAAAAAGACAAACGTCCAGCTTTTGCTGCCACAGCAAAGGTGCCAGCGGGGAAAAGTGATGCTGGTCCTCACTACCTCCTGGAACTCTTTCAAATGCCCCAGACAATTTGGCCCTCTCTGCTTTTCTGCGGACTCCATCCTCAAAAGCACCTGTTTTCGCTTTCGGCATCCTCCAGAGCAAAAAAGACAAACGTCCAGCTTTTGCTGCCACAGCAAATGTGCCAGCGGGGAAAAGTTATGCTGGTCCTCATTGCCTCCTGGAACCCCTTCAAATGCCCCAGACAATTTGGCCCTCTCTGCTTTCCTGCGGACTCCATCCTCAAAAGCACCTGTTTTCGCTTTCGGCAGCCTCCAGAGCAAAAAAGACAAACGTCCAGGTTTTGCTGCCACAGCAAAGGTGCCAGCGGGGAAAAGTAATGCTGGTTCTCACTACCTCCTAGAACTCTTTCAAATGCCCCAGACAATTTGGCCCTCTCTGCTTTCCTGCGGACTCCATCCTCAAAAGCACCTGTTTTCGCTTTCGGCAACCTCCGGAGCAAAAAAGACAAACGTCCAGGTTTTGCTGCCACAGCAAAGGTGCCAGCGGGGAAAAGTGATGCTGGTCCTCACTGCCTCCTGGAACCCCTTCAAATGCCCCAGACAATTTGGCCCTCTCTGCTTTCCTGCGGACTCCATCCTCAAAAGCACCTGTTTTCGCTTTCGGCAGCCTCCAGAGCAAAAAAGACAAACGTCCAGGTTTTGCTGCCACAGCAATGGTGCCAGCGGGCAAAAGTAATGCTGGTTCTCACTACCTCCTAGAACTCTTTCAAATGCCCCAGACAATTTGGCCCTCTCTGCTTTCCTGCGGACTCCATCCTCAAAAGCACCTGTTTTCGCTTTCGGCAACCTCCGGAGCAAAAAAGACAAACGTCCAGGTTTTGCTGCCACAGCAAAGGTGCCAGCTAGGAAAAGTAATGCTGGTCCTCATTGCCTCCTGGAACCTCTTCAAATGCCACAGACAATTTGGCCCTCTCTGCTTTCCTGCGGACTCCATCCTCAAAAGCACCTGTTTTCGCTTTCGGCAGCCTCCGGAGCAAAAAAGACAAACGTCCAGGTTTTGCTGCCACAGCAAAGGTGCCAGCCGGGAAAAGTAATGCTGCTTCTCACTGCCTCCTGGAACCCTTTCAAATGCCCCAGACTATTTGGCCCTCTCTGCTTTCCTGCGGACTCCATCCTCAAAAGCACCTGTTTTCGCTTTCGGCATCCTCCAGAGCAAAAAAGACAAACGTCCAGCTTTTGCTGCCACAGCAAAGGTGCCAGCGGGGAAAAGTAATGCTGGTCCTCATTGCCTCCTGGAACCTTATCAAATGCCACAGACAATTTGGCCCTCTCTGCTTTCCTGCGGACTCCATCCTCAAAAGCACCTGTTTTCGCTTTCGGCAACCTCAGAAGCAAAAAAGACAAACGTCCAGGTTTTGCTGCCACAGCAAAGGTGCCAGCGGGGAAAAGTGATGCTGGTCCTCATTGCCTCCTGGAACCTCTTCAAATGCCCCAGACAATTTGGCCCTCTCTGCTTTCCTGCGGACTCCATCCTCAAAAGCACCTCTTTTCGCTTTCGGCAGCCTCCGGAGCAAAAAAGAAAAACGTCCAGCTTTTGCTGCCACAGCAAAGGTGCCAGCGGGGAAAAGTGATGCTGGTCCTCATTGCCTCCTGGAACCTCTTCAAATGCCACAGACCATTTGGCCCTCTCTGCTTTCCTGCGGACTCCATCCTCAAAAGCACATGTTTTCGCTTTCGGCAACCTCAGGAGCAAAAAAGACAAACGTCCAGCTTTTTCTGCCACAGCAAAGGTGCCAGCGGGGAAAAGTGATGCTGGTCCTCATTGCCTCCTGGAACCTCTTCAAATGCCCCAGACAATTTGGCCCTCTCTGCTTTCCTGCGGACTCCATCCTCAAAAGCACCTGTTTTCGCTTTCTGCAGCCTCCGGAGCAAAAAAGACAAACGTCCAGCTTTTGCTGCCACAGCAAAGGTGCCAGCGGGGAAAAGTAATGCTGGTTCTCACTACCTCCTGGAACCCTTTCAAATGCCACAGACAATTTGGCCCTCTCTGCTTTCCTGCGGACTCCATCCTCAAAAGCACCTGTTTTCGCTTTCGGCAACCTCAGGAGCAAAAAAGACAAACGTCCAGCTTTTGCTGCCACAGCAAAGGTGCCAGCGGGGAAAAGTGATGCTGGTCCTCATTGCCTCCTGGAACCTCTTCAAATGCCACAGACAATTTGGCCCTCTCTGCTTTCCTGCGGACTCCATCCTCAAAAGCACCTGTTTTCACTTTCGGCAACCTCAGGAGCAAAAAAGATAAACGTCCAGGTTTTCCTGCCACAGCAAAGGTGCCAGCGGGCAAAAGTAATGCTGGTTCTCACTGCCTCCTGGAACCCTTTCAAATGCCCCAGACAATTTGGCCCTCTCTGCTTTCCTGCGGACTCCATCCTCAAAAGCACCTGTTTTCGCTTTCGGCAGCCTCCGGAGCAAAAAAGACAAACGTCCAGCTTTTGCTGCCACAGCAAAGGTGCCAGCCGGGAAAAGTAATGCTGGTTCTCACTGCCTCCTGGAACTCTTTCAAATGCCACAGACAATTTGGCCCTCTCTGCTTTCCTGCGGACTCCATCCTCAAAAGCACCTGTTTTCGCTTTCGGCAGCCTCCGGAGCAAAAAAGACAAACGTCCAGGTTTTGTTGCCACAGCAAAGGTGCCAGCGGGCAAAAGTAATGCTGGTTCTCACTGCCTCCTGGAACTCTTTCAAATGCCACAGACAATTTGGCCCTCTCTGCTTTCCTGCGGACTGCATCCTCAAAAGCACCTGTTTTCGCTTTCGGCAGCCTCCGGAGCAAAAAAGACAAACGTCCAGCTTTTGCTGCCACAGCAAAGGTGCCAGCGGGGAAAAGTAATGCTGGTTCTCACTGCCTTCTGGAACTCTTTCAAATGCCACAGACAATTTGGCCCTCTCTGCTTTCCTGCGGACTCCATCCTCAAAAGCACCTGTTTTCGCTTTCGGCAGCCTCAGGAGCAAAAAAGACAAACGTCCAGCTTTTGCTGCCACAGCAAAGGTGCCAGCGGGGAAAAGTAATGCTGGTCCTCATTGCCTCCTGGAACCTCTTCAAATGCCCCAGACAATTTGGCCCTCTCTGCTTTCCTGCGGACTCCATCCTCAAAAGCACCTGTTTTCGCTTTCGGCAACCTCAGGAGCAAAAAAGACAAACGTCCAGCTTTTGCTGCCACAGCAAAGGTGCCAGCGGGGAAAAGTGATGCTGGTTCTCAATACCTCCTGGAACTCTTTCAAATGCCCCAGACAATTTGGCCCTCTCTGCTTTTCTGCGGACTCCATCCTCAAAAGCACCTGTTTTCGCTTTCGGCAGCCTCCAGAGCAAAAAAGACAAACGTCCAGCTTTTGCTGCCACAGCAAATGTGCCAGCGGGGAAAAGTTATGCTGGTCCTCATTGCCTCCTGGAACCCCTTCAAATGCCCCAGACAATTTGGCCCTCTCTGCTTTCCTGCGGACTCCATCCTCAAAAGCACCTGTTTTCGCTTTCGGCAGCCTCCAGAGCAAAAAAGACAAACGTCCAGGTTTTGCTGCCACAGCAAAGGTGCCAGCGGGGAAAAGTAATGCTGGTTCTCACTACCTCCTAGAACTCTTTCAAATGCCACAGACAATTTGGCCCTCTCTGCTTTCCTGCGGACTCCATCCTCAAAAGCACCTGTTTTCGCTTTCGGCAACCTCCGGAGCAAAAAAGACAAACGTCCAGGTTTTGCTGCCACAGCAAAGGTGCCAGCTAGGAAAAGTAATGCTGGTCCTCATTGCCTCCTGGAACCTCTTCAAATGCCACAGACAATTTGGCCCTCTCTGCTTTCCTGCGGACTCCATCCTCAAAAGCACCTGTTTTCGCTTTCGGCAGCCTCCGGAGCAAAAAAGACAAACGTCCAGGTTTTGCTGCCACAGCAAAAGTGCCAGCCGGGAAAAGTAATGCTGCTTCTCACTGCCTCCTGGAACCCTTTCAAATGCCCCAGACTATTTGGCCCTCTCTGCTTTCCTGCGGACTCCATCCTCAAAAGCACCTGTTTTCGCTGTCGGCAGCCTCCAGAGCAAAAAAGACAAACGTCCAGCTTTTGCTGCCACAGCAAAGGTGCCAGCGGGGAAAAGTAATGCTGGTCCTCATTGCCTCCTGGAACCTTATCAAATGCCACAGACAATTTGGCCCTCTCTGCTTTCCTGCGGACTCCATCCTCAAAAGCACCTGTTTTCGCTTTCGGCAACCTCAGAAGCAAAAAAGACAAACGTCCAGGTTTTGCTGCCACAGCAAAGGTGCCAGCGGGGAAAAGTGATGCTGGTCCTCATTGCCTCCTGGAACCTCTTCAAATGCCACAGACAATTTGGCCCTCTCTGCTTTCCTGCGGACTCCATCCTCAAAAGCACCTCTTTTCGCTTTCGGCAGCCTCCGGAGCAAAAAAGACAAACGTCCAGCTTTTGCTGCCACAGCAAAGGTGCCAGCCGGGAAAAGTAATGCTGGTTCTCACTGCCTCCTGGAACTCTTTCAAATGCCACAGACAATTTGGCCCTCTCTGCTTTCCTGCGGACTCCATCCTCAAAAGCACCTGTTTTCGCTTTCGGCAGCCTCCGGAGCAAAAAAGACAAACGTCCAGGTTTTGCTGCCACAGCAAAGGTGCCAGCGGGCAAAAGTAATGCTGGTTCTCACTGCCTCCTGGAACTCTTTCAAATGCCCCAGACAATTTGGCCCTCTCTGCTTTCCTGCGGACTCCATCCTCAAAAGCACCTGTTTTCGCTTTCGGCAGCCTCCGGAGCAAAAAAGACAAACGTCCAGCTTTTGCTGCCACAGCAAAGGTGCCAGCCGGGAAAAGTAATGCTGGTTCTCACGGCCTCCTGGAACTCTTTCAAATGCCACAGACTATTTGGCCCTCTCTGCTTTCCTGCGGACTCCATCCTCAAAAGCACCTGTTTTCGCTTTCGGCAGCCTCCGGAGCAAAAAAGACAAACGTCCAGCTTTTGCTGCCACAGCAAAGGTGCCAGCGGGGAAAAGTAATGCTGGTCCTCATTGCCTCCTGGAACCTTATCAAATGCCACAGACAATTTGGCCCTCTCTGCTTTCCTGCGGACTCCATCCTCAAAAGCACCTGTTTTCGCTTTCGGCAACCTCAGAAGCAAAAAAGACAAACGTCCAGGTTTTGCTGCCACAGCAAAGGTGCCAGCGGGGAAAAGTGATGCTGGTCCTCATTGCCTCCTGGAACCTCTTCAAATGCCACAGACAATTTGGCCCTCTCTGCTTTCCTGCGGACTCCATCCTCAAAAGCACCTCTTTTCGCTTTCGGCAGCCTCCGGAGCAAAAAAGAAAAACGTCCAGCTTTTGCTGCCACAGCAAAGGTGCCAGCCGGGAAAAGTAATGCTGGTTCTCACTGCCTCCTGGAACTCTTTCAAATGCCACAGACAATTTGGCCCTCTCTGCTTTCCTGCGGACTCCATCCTCAAAAGCACCTGTTTTCGCTTTCGGCAGCCTCCGGAGCAAAAAAGACAAACGTCCAGGTTTTGCTGCCACAGCAAAGGTGCCAGCGGGCAAAAGTAATGCTGGTTCTCACTGCCTCCTGGAACTCTTTCAAATGCCCCAGACAATTTGGCCCTCTCTGCTTTCCTGCGGACTCCATCCTCAAAAGCACCTGTTTTCGCTTTCGGCAGCCTCCGGAGCAAAAAAGACAAACGTCCAGCTTTTGCTGCCACAGCAAAGGTGCCAGCCGGGAAAAGTAATGCTGGTTCTCACTGCCTCCTGGAACTCTTTCAAATGCCACAGACAATTTGGCCCTCTCTGCTTTCCTGCGGACTCCATCCTCAAAAGCACCTGTTTTCGCTTTCGGCAGCCTCCGGAGCAAAAAAGACAAACGTCCAGCTTTTGCTGCCACAGCAAAGGTGCCAGCGGGGAAAAGTAATGCTGGTCCTCATTGCCTCCTGCAACCTTATCAAATGCCCCAGACAATTTGGCCCTCTCTGCTTTCCTGCGGACTCCATCCTCAAAAGCACCTGTTTTCGCTTTCGGCAACCTCCGGAGCAAAAAAGACAAACGTCCAGCTTTTGCTGCCACAGCAAAGGTGCCAGCGGGGAAAAGTGATGCTGGTCCTCATTGCCTCCTGGAACCTCTTCAAATGCCCCAGACAATTTGGCCCTCTCTGCTTTCCTGCGGACTCCATCCTCAAAAGCACCTGTTTTCGCTTTCGGCAGCCTCCGGAGCAAAAAAGACAAACGTCCAGGTTTTGCTGCCACAGCAAAGGTGCCAGCCGGGAAAAGTAATGCTGGTTCTCACTGCCTCCTGGAACTCTTTCAAATGCCACAGACAATTTGGCCCTCTCTGCTTTCCTGCGGACTCCATCCTCAAAAGCACCTGTTTTCGCTTTCGGCAGCCTCCGGAGCAAAAAAGACAAACGTCCAGGTTTTGCTGCCACAGCAAAGGTGCCAGCGGGCAAAAGTAATGCTGGTTCTCACTGCCTCCTGGAACTCTTTCAAATGCCCCAGACAATTTGGCCCTCTCTGCTTTCCTGCGGACTGCATCCTCAAAAGCACCTGTTTTCCATTTCGGCAGCCTCCGGAGCAAAAAAGACAAACGTCCAGCTTTTGCTGCCACAGCAAAGGTGCCAGCCGGGAAAAGTAATGCTGGTTCTCACTGCCTCCTGGAACTCTTTCAAATGCCACAGACAATTTGGCCCTCTCTGCTTTCCTGCGGACTCCATCCTCAAAAGCACCTGTTTTCGCTTTCGGCAATTTCCGGAGCAAAAAAGACAAACGTCCAGCTTTTGCTGCAACAGCAAAGGTGCCAGCGGGGAAAAGTAATGCTGGTCCTCATTGCCTCCTGGAACCTCTTCAAATGCCACAGACAATTTGGCCCTCTCTGCTTTCCTGCGGACTCCATCCTCAAAAGCACCTGTTTTCGCTTTCGGCAACCTCAGGAGTAAAAAAGACAAACGTCCAGCTTTTGCTGCCACAGCAAAGGTGCCAGCGGGGAAAAGTGATGCTGGTCCTCATTGCCTCCTGGAACCTCTTCAAATGCCACAGACAATTTGGCCCTCTCTGCTTTCCTGCGGACTCCATCCTCAAAAGCACCTGTTTTCGCTTTCGGCATCCTCAGGAGCAAAAAAGACAAACGTCCAGCTTTTGCTGCCACAGCAGAGGTGCCACCGGGGAAAAGTAATGCTGGTTCTCACTGCCTCCTGGAACTCTTTCAAATGCCCCAGACAATTTGGCCCTCTCTGCTTTCCTGCGGACTCCATCCTCAAAAGCACCTGTTTTCGCTTTCGGCATCCTCAGGAGCAAAAAAGACAAACGTCCAGCTTTTGCTGCCACAGCAGAGTTGCCAGCGGGGAAAAGTAATGCTGGTTCTCACTGCCTCCTGGAACTCTTTCAAATGCCCCAGACAATTTGGCCCTCTCTGCTTTCCTGCGGACTCCATCCTCAAAAGCACCTGTTTTCGCTTTCGGAAACCTCAGGAGCAAAAAAGACAAACGTCCAGCTTTTGCTGCCACAGCAAAGGTGCCAACGGCGAAAAGTAATGCTGGTTCTCACTGCCTCCAAGAACCCCTTCAAATGCCCCAGACCATTTGGCCCTCTCTGCTTTCCTGCGGACTCTATCCTCAAAAGCGCCTTTTTTCACTTTCGGCGCCCTCCGGTGGTAAAAAGACAAACGTCCAGCTTTTGCTGCCACAGCAAAGGTGCCAGCGGGGAAAAGTGATGCTGGTCCTCATTGCCTCCTGGAACCTCTTCAAATGCCACAGACAATTTGGCCCTCTCTGCTTTCCTGCGGACTCCATCCTCAAAAGCACCTGTTTTCGCTTTCGGCAACCTCAGGAGCAAAAAAGACAAACGTCCAGGTTTTGCTGCCACAGCAAAGGTGCCAGCGGGGAAAAGTGATGCTGGTCCTCATTGCCTCCTGGAACCTCTTCAAATGCCACAGACAATTTGGCCCTCTCTGCTTTCCTGCGGACTCCATCCTCAAAAGCACCTGTTTTCGCTTTCGGCAACCTCAGGAGCAAAAAAGACAAACGTCCAGGTTTTCCTGCCACAGCAAAGGTGCCAGCGGGGAAAAGTAATGCTGGTTCTCACTGCCTCCTGGAACCCTTTCAAATGCCCCAGACAATTTGGCCCTCTCTGCTTTCCTGCGGACTCCATCCTCAAAAGCACCTGTTTTCGCTTTCGGCAGCCTCCGGAGCAAAAAAGACAAACGTCCAGCTTTTGCTGCCACAGCAAAGGTGCCAGCTGGGAAAAGTAATGCTGGTTCTCACTGCCTCCTGGAACTCTTTCAAATGCCCCAGAAAATTTGGCCCTCTAAGCTTTCCTGCGGACTCCATCCTCAAAAGCACCTGTTTTCGCTTTCGGCAGCCTCCGGAGCAAAAAAGACAAACGTCCAGCTTTTGCTGCCACAGCAAAGGTGCCAGCGGGGAAAAGTAATGCTGGTTCTCACTACCTCCTGGAACTCTTTCAAATGCCACAGACAATTTGGCCCTCTCTGCTTTCCTGCGGACTCCATCCTCAAAAGCACCTGTTTTCGCTTTCGGCAACCTCAGGAGCAAAAAAGACAAACGTCCAGGTTTTGCTGCCACAGCAAAGGTGCCAGCTAGGAAAAGTAATGCTGGTTCTCACTGCGTCCTGGAACCTCTTCAAATGCCACAGACAATTTGGCCCTCTCTGCTTTCCTGCGGACTCCATCCTCAAAAGTACCTGTTTTCGCTTTCGGCAACCTCAGGAGCAAAAAAGACAAACGTCCAGCTTTTGCTGCCACAGCAAATGTGCCAGCGGGGAAAAGTGATGCTGGTCCTCATTGCCTCCTGGAACCTCTTCAAATGCCTCAGACAATTTGGCCCTCTCTGCTTTCCTGCGGACTCCATCCTCAAAAGCACCTGTTTTCGCTTTCGGCAACCTCAGGAGCAAAAAAGACAAACGTCCAGGTTTTGCTGCCACAGCAAAGGTGCCAGCCGGGAAAAGTAATGCTGGTTCTCACTGCCTCCTGGAACCCTTTCAAATGCCACAGACAATCTGGCCCTCTCTGCTTTCCTGCGGACTCCATCCTCAAAAGAACCTGTTTTCGCTTTCGGCAGCCTCCAGAGCAAAAAAGACAAACGTCCAGCTTTTGCTGCCACAGCAAAGGTGCCAGCGGCGAAAAGTAATGCTGGTTCTCACTGCCTCCTGGAACCCCTTCAAATGCCCCAGACACTTTGGCCCTCTCTGCTTTCCTGCGGACTCTGTATTCAAAAGCGCCTTTTTTCACCTTCGGCGCCCTCCGGTGGTAAAAAGAAAAACGTCCAGCTTTTGCTGCCACAGCAGAGGTGCCACCGGGGAAAAGTAATGCTGGTTCTCACTGCCTCCTGGAACTCTTTCAAATGCCCCAGACAATTTGGCCCTCTCTGCTTTCCTGCGGACTCCATCCTCAAAAGCACCTGTTTTCGTTTTCGGCAGCCTCCGGAGCAAAAAAGACAAACGTCCAGGTTTTGCTGCCACAGCAAAGGTGCCAGCCGGGAAAAGTAATGCTGGTTCTCACTGCCTCCTGGAACTCTTTCAAATGCCCCAGACAATTTGGCCCTCTCTGCTTTCCTGCGGACTCCATCCTCAAAAGCACCTGTTTTCGCTTTCGGCATCCTCAGGAGCAAAAAAGACAAACGTCCAGCTTTTGCTGCCACAGCAGAGTTGCCAGCGGGGAAAAGTAATGCTGGTTCTCACTGCCTCCTGGAACTCTTTCAAATGCCCCAGACAATTTGGCCCTCTCTGCTTTCCTGCGGACTCCATCCTCAAAAGCACCTGTTTTCGCTTTCGGAAACCTCAGGAGCAAAAAAGACAAACGTCCAGCTTTTGCTGCCACAGCAAAGGTGCCAACGGCGAAAAGTAATGCTGGTTCTCACTGCCTCCAAGAACCCCTTCAAATGCCCCAGACCATTTGGCCCTCTCTGCTTTCCTGCGGACTCTATCCTCAAAAGCGCCTTTTTTCACTTTCGGCGCCCTCCGGTGGTAAAAAGACAAACGTCCAGCTTTTGCTGCCACAGCAAAGGTGCCAGCGGGGAAAAGTGATGCTGGTCCTCATTGCCTCCTGGAACCTCTTCAAATGCCACAGACAATTTGGCCCTCTCTGCTTTCCTGTGGACTCCATCCTCAAAAGCACCTGTTTTCGCTTTCGGCAGCGTCAGGAGCAAAAAAGACAAACGTCCAGGTTTTGCTGCCACAGCAAAGGTGCCAGCGGGGAAAAGTGATGCTGGTCCTCATTGCCTCCTGGAACCTCTTCAAATGCCACAGACAATTTGGCCCTCTCTGCTTTCCTGCGGACTCCATCCTCAAAAGCACCTGTTTTCGCTTTCGGCAACCTCAGGAGCAAAAAAGACAAACGTCCAGGTTTTCCTGCCACAGCAAAGGTGCCAGCGGGGAAAAGTAATGCTGGTTCTCACTGCCTCCTGGAACCCTTTCAAATGCCCCAGACAATTTGGCCCTCTCTGCTTTCCTGCGGACTCCATCCTCAAAAGCACCTGTTTTCGCTTTTGGCAGCCTCCGGAGCAAAAAAGACAAACGTCCAGCTTTTGCTGCCACAGCAAAGGTGCCAGCTGGGAAAAGTAATGCTGGTTCTCACTGCCTCCTGGAACTCTTTCAAATGCCCCAGAAAATTTGGCCCTCTAAGCTTTCCTGCGGACTCCATCCTCAAAAGCACCTGTTTTCGCTTTCGGCAGCCTCCGGAGCAAAAAAGACAAACGTCCAGCTTTTGCTGCCACAGCAAAGGTGCCAGCGGGGAAAAGTAATGCTGGTTCTCACTACCTCCTGGAACTCTTTCAAATGCCACAGACAATTTGGCCCTCTCTGCTTTCCTGCGGACTCCATCCTCAAAAGCACCTGTTTTCGCTTTCGGCAACCTCAGGAGCAAAAAAGACAAACGTCCAGGTTTTGCTGCCACAGCAAAGGTGCCAGCTAGGAAAAGTAATGCTGGTTCTCACTGCGTCCTGGAACCTCTTCAAATGCCACAGACAATCTGGCCCTCTCTGCTTTCCTGCGGACTCCATCCTCAAAAGCACCTGTTTTCGCTTTCGGCAGCCTCCGGAGCAAAAAAGACAAACGTCCAGCTTTTGCTGCCACAGCAAAGGTGCCAGCGGCGAAAAGTAATGCTGGTTCTCACTGCCTCCTGGAACCCCTTCAAATGCCCCAGACACTTTGGCCCTCTCTGCTTTCCTGCGGACTCTGTATTCAAAAGCGCCTTTTTTCACCTTCGGCGCCCTCCGGTGGTAAAAAGAAAAACGTCCAGGTTTTGCTGCCACAGCAAAGGTGCCAGCGGCGAAAAGTAATGCTGGTTCTCACTGCCTCCTGGAACTCTTTCAAATGCCACAGACAATTTGGCCCTCTCTGCTTTCCTGCGGACTCCATCCTGAAAAGCACCTGTTTTCGCTTTCGGCAGCCTCAGGAGCAAAAAAGACAAACGTCCAGGTTTTGCTGCCACAGCAAAGGTGCCAGCCGGAAAAAGTAATGCTGGTTCTCACTGCGTCCTGGAACCTCTTCAAATGCCACAGACAATTTGGCCCTCTCTGCTTTCCTGCGGACTCCATCCTCAAAAGTACCTGTTTTCGCTTTCGGCAACCTCAGGAGCAAAAAAGACAAACGTCCAGGTTTTGCTGCCACAGCAAATGTGCCAGCGGGGAAAAGTGATGCTGGTCCTCATTGCCTCCTGGAACCTCTTCAAATGCCTCAGACAATTTGGCCCTCTCTGCTTTCCTGCGGACTCCATCCTCAAAAGCACCTGTTTTCGCTTTCGGCAACCTCAGGAGCAAAAAAGACAAACGTCCAGGTTTTGCTGCCACAGCAAAGGTGCCAGCCGGGAAAAGTAATGCTGGTTCTCACTGCCTCCTGGAACCCTTTCAAATGCCACAGACAATCTGGCCCTCTCTGCTTTCCTGCGGACTCCATCCTCAAAAGAACCTGTTTTCGCTTTCGGCAGCCTCCAGAGCAAAAAAGACAAACGTCCAGCTTTTGCTGCCACAGCAAAGGTGCCAGCGGCGAAAAGTAATGCTGGTTCTCACTGCCTCCTGGAACCCCTTCAAATGCCCCAGACACTTTGGCCCTCTCTGCTTTCCTGCGGACTCTGTATTCAAAAGCGCCTTTTTTCACCTTCGGCGCCCTCCGGTGGTAAAAAGAAAAACGTCCAGGTTTTGCTGCCACAGCAAAGGTGCCAGCGGCGAAAAGTAATGCTGGTTCTCACTGCCTCCTGGAACTCTTTCAAATGCCACAGACAATTTGGCCCTCTCTGCTTTCCTGCGGACTCCATCCTGAAAAGCACCTGTTTTCGCTTTCGGCAACCTCAGGAGCAAAAAAGACAAACGTCCAGGTTTTGCTGCCACAGCAAAGGTGCCAGCTAGGAAAAGTAATGCTGGTTCTCACTGCGTCCTGGAACCTCTTCAAATGCCACAGACAATTTGGCCCTCTCTGCTTTCCTGCGGACTCCATCCTCAAAAGTACCTGTTTTCGCTTTCGGCAACCTCAGGAGCAAAAAAGACAAACGTCCAGGTTTTGCTGCCACAGCAAATGTGCCAGCGGGGAAAAGTGATGCTGGTCCTCATTGCCTCCTGGAACCTCTTCAAATGCCTCAGACAATTTGGCCCTCTCTGCTTTCCTGCGGACTCCATCCTCAAAAGCACCTGTTTTCGCTTTCGGCAACCTCAGGAGCAAAAAAGACAAACGTCCAGGTTTTGCTGCCACAGCAAAGGTGCCAGCCGGGAAAAGTAATGCTGGTTCTCACTGCCTCCTGGAACCCTTTCAAATGCCACAGACAATCTGGCCCTCTCTGCTTTCCTGCGGACTCCATCCTCAAAAGAACCTGTTTTCGCTTTCGGCAGCCTCCAGAGCAAAAAAGACAAACGTCCAGCTTTTGCTGCCACAGCAAAGGTGCCAGCGGCGAAAAGTAATGCTGGTTCTCACTGCCTCCTGGAACCCCTTCAAATGCCCCAGACACTTTGGCCCTCTCTGCTTTCCTGCGGACTCTGTATTCAAAAGCGCTTTTTTTCACCTTCGGCGCCCTCCGGTGGTAAAAAGAAAAACGTCCAGGTTTTGCTGCCACAGCAAAGGTGCCAGCGGCGAAAAGTAATGCTGGTTCTCACTGCCTCCTGGAACTCTTTCAAATGCCACAGACAATTTGGCCCTCTCTGCTTTCCTGCGGACTCCATCCTGAAAAGCACCTGTTTTCGCTTTCGGCAGCCTCAGGAGCAAAAAAGACAAACGTCCAGGTTTTGCTGCCACAGCAAAGGTGCCAGCCGGAAAAAGTAATGCTGGTTCTCACTGCGTCCTGGAACCTCTTCAAATGCCACAGACAATTTGGCCCTCTCTGCTTTCCTGCGGACTCCATCCTCAAAAGTACCTGTTTTCGCTTTCGGCAACCTCAGGAGCAAAAAAGACAAACGTCCAGGTTTTGCTGCCACAGCAAATGTGCCAGCGGGGAAAAGTGATGCTGGTCCTCATTGCCTCCTGGAACCTCTTCAAATGCCTCAGACAATTTGGCCCTCTCTGCTTTCCTGCGGACTCCATCCTCAAAAGCACCTGTTTTCGCTTTCGGCAACCTCAGGAGCAAAAAAGACAAACGTCCAGGTTTTGCTGCCACAGCAAAGGTGCCAGCCGGGAAAAGTAATGCTGGTTCTCACTGCCTCCTGGAACCCTTTCAAATGCCACAGACAATCTGGCCCTCTCTGCTTTCCTGCGGACTCCATCCTCAAAAGAACCTGTTTTCGCTTTCGGCAGCCTCCAGAGCAAAAAAGACAAACGTCCAGCTTTTGCTGCCACAGCAAAGGTGCCAGCGGCGAAAAGTAATGCTGGTTCTCACTGCCTCCTGGAACCCCTTCAAATGCCCCAGACACTTTGGCCCTCTCTGCTTTCCTGCGGACTCTGTATTCAAAAGCGCCTTTTTTCACCTTCGGCGCCCTCCGGTGGTAAAAAGAAAAACGTCCAGGTTTTGCTGCCACAGCAAAGGTGCCAGCGGCGAAAAGTAATGCTGGTTCTCACTGCCTCCTGGAACTCTTTCAAATGCCACAGACAATTTGGCCCTCTCTGCTTTCCTGCGGACTCCATCCTGAAAAGCACCTGTTTTCGCTTTCGGCAACCTCAGGAGCAAAAAAGACAAACGTCCAGGTTTTGCTGCCACAGCAAAGGTGCCAGCTAGGAAAAGTAATGCTGGTTCTCACTGCGTCCTGGAACCTCTTCAAATGCCACAGACAATTTGGCCCTCTCTGCTTTCCTGCGGACTCCATCCTCAAAAGTACCTGTTTTCGCTTTCGGCAACCTCAGGAGCAAAAAAGACAAACGTCCAGGTTTTGCTGCCACAGCAAATGTGCCAGCGGGGAAAAGTGATGCTGGTCCTCATTGCCTCCTGGAACCTCTTCAAATGCCTCAGACAATTTGGCCCTCTCTGCTTTCCTGCGGACTCCATCCTCAAAAGCACCTGTTTTCGCTTTCGGCAACCTCAGGAGCAAAAAAGACAAACGTCCAGGTTTTGCTGCCACAGCAAAGGTGCCAGCCGGGAAAAGTAATGCTGGTTCTCACTGCCTCCTGGAACCCTTTCAAATGCCACAGACAATCTGGCCCTCTCTGCTTTCCTGCGGACTCCATCCTCAAAAGAACCTGTTTTCGCTTTCGGCAGCCTCAGGAGCAAAAAAGACAAACGTCCAGGTTTTGCTGCCACAGCAAAGGTGCCAGCCGGAAAAAGTAATGCTGGTTCTCACTGCGTCCTGGAACCTCTTCAAATGCCACAGACAATTTGGCCCTCTCTGCTTTCCTGCGGACTCCATCCTCAAAAGTACCTGTTTTCGCTTTCGGCAACCTCAGGAGCAAAAAAGACAAACATCCAGGTTTTGCTGCCACAGCAAATGTGCCAGCGGGGAAAAGTGATGCTGGTCCTCATTGCCTCCTGGAACCTCTTCAAATGCCTCAGACAATTTGGCCCTCTCTGCTTTCCTGCGGACTCCATCCTCAAAAGCACCTGTTTTCGCTTTCGGCAACCTCAGGAGCAAAAAAGACAAACGTCCAGGTTTTGCTGCCACAGCAAAGGTGCCAGCCGGGAAAAGTAATGCTGGTTCTCACTGCCTCCTGGAACCCTTTCAAATGCCACAGACAATCTGGCCCTCTCTGCTTTCCTGCGGACTCCATCCTCAAAAGAACCTGTTTTCGCTTTCGGCAGCCTCCAGAGCAAAAAAGACAAACGTCCAGCTTTTGCTGCCACAGCAAAGGTGCCAGCGGCGAAAAGTAATGCTGGTTCTCACTGCCTCCTGGAACCCCTTCAAATGCCCCAGACACTTTGGCCCTCTCTGCTTTCCTGCGGACTCTGTATTCAAAAGCGCTTTTTTTCACCTTCGGCGCCCTCCGGTGGTAAAAAGAAAAACGTCCAGGTTTTGCTGCCACAGCAAAGGTGCCAGCGGCGAAAAGTAATGCTGGTTCTCACTGCCTCCTGGAACTCTTTCAAATGCCACAGACAATTTGGCCCTCTCTGCTTTCCTGCGGACTCCATCCTGAAAAGCACCTGTTTTCGCTTTCGGCAGCCTCAGGAGCAAAAAAGACAAACGTCCAGGTTTTGCTGCCACAGCAAAGGTGCCAGCCGGAAAAAGTAATGCTGGTTCTCACTGCGTCCTGGAACCTCTTCAAATGCCACAGACAATTTGGCCCTCTCTGCTTTCCTGCGGACTCCATCCTCAAAAGTACCTGTTTTCGCTTTCGGCAACCTCAGGAGCAAAAAAGACAAACGTCCAGGTTTTGCTGCCACAGCAAATGTGCCAGCGGGGAAAAGTGATGCTGGTCCTCATTGCCTCCTGGAACCTCTTCAAATGCCTCAGACAATTTGGCCCTCTCTGCTTTCCTGCGGACTCCATCCTCAAAAGCACCTGTTTTCGCTTTCGGCAACCTCAGGAGCAAAAAAGACAAACGTCCAGGTTTTGCTGCCACAGCAAAGGTGCCAGCCGGGAAAAGTAATGCTGGTTCTCACTGCCTCCTGGAACCCTTTCAAATGCCACAGACAATCTGGCCCTCTCTGCTTTCCTGCGGACTCCATCCTCAAAAGAACCTGTTTTCGCTTTCGGCAGCCTCCAGAGCAAAAAAGACAAACGTCCAGCTTTTGCTGCCACAGCAAAGGTGCCAGCGGCGAAAAGTAATGCTGGTTCTCACTGCCTCCTGGAACCCCTTCAAATGCCCCAGACACTTTGGCCCTCTCTGCTTTCCTGCGGACTCTGTATTCAAAAGCGCCTTTTTTCACCTTCGGCGCCCTCCGGTGGTAAAAAGAAAAACGTCCAGGTTTTGCTGCCACAGCAAAGGTGCCAGCGGCGAAAAGTAATGCTGGTTCTCACTGCCTCCTGGAACTCTTTCAAATGCCACAGACAATTTGGCCCTCTCTGCTTTCCTGCGGACTCCATCCTGAAAAGCACCTGTTTTCGCTTTCGGCAACCTCAGGAGCAAAAAAGACAAACGTCCAGGTTTTGCTGCCACAGCAAAGGTGCCAGCTAGGAAAAGTAATGCTGGTTCTCACTGCGTCCTGGAACCTCTTCAAATGCCACAGACAATTTGGCCCTCTCTGCTTTCCTGCGGACTCCATCCTCAAAAGTACCTGTTTTCGCTTTCGGCAACCTCAGGAGCAAAAAAGACAAACGTCCAGGTTTTGCTGCCACAGCAAATGTGCCAGCGGGGAAAAGTGATGCTGGTCCTCATTGCCTCCTGGAACCTCTTCAAATGCCTCAGACAATTTGGCCCTCTCTGCTTTCCTGCGGACTCCATCCTCAAAAGCACCTGTTTTCGCTTTCGGCAACCTCAGGAGCAAAAAAGACAAACGTCCAGGTTTTGCTGCCACAGCAAAGGTGCCAGCCGGGAAAAGTAATGCTGGTTCTCACTGCCTCCTGGAACCCTTTCAAATGCCACAGACAATCTGGCCCTCTCTGCTTTCCTGCGGACTCCATCCTCAAAAGAACCTGTTTTCGCTTTCGGCAGCCTCCAGAGCAAAAAAGACAAACGTCCAGGTTTTGCTGCCACAGCAAAGGTGCCAGCTAGGAAAAGTAATGCTGGTTCTCACTGCGTCCTGGAACCTCTTCAAATGCCCCAGACAATTTGGCCCTCTCTGCTTTCCTGCGGACTCCATCCTCAAAAGTACCTGTTTTCGCTTTCGGCAGCCTCCAGAGCAAAAAAGACAAACGTCCAGCTTTTGCTGCCACAGCAAAGGTGCCAGCGGCGAAAAGTAATGCTGGTTCTCACTGCCTCCTGGAACCCCTTCAAATGCCCCAGACAATTTGGCCCTCTCTGCTTTCCTGCGGACTCTGTCCTCAAAAGCGCCTTTTTTCACTTTTGGTTCCCTCCGGTGGTAAAAAGAAAAAACGTCCAGGTTTTGCTGCCACAGCAAAGGTGCCAGCCGGGAAAAGTAATGCTGGTTCTCACTGCCTCCTGGAACCCTTTCAAATGCCCCAGACAATTTGGCCCTCTCTGCTTTCCTGCGGACTCCATCCTCAAAAGCACCTGTTTTCGCTTTCGGAAACCTCAGGAGCAAAAAAGAAAAACGTCAAGGTTTTCCTGCCACAGCAAAGGTGCCAGCGGGGAAAAGTAATGCTGGTTCTCACTGCCTCCTGGAACCCTTTCAAATGCCCCAGACAATTTGGCCCTCTCTGCTTTCCTGCGGACTCCATCCTCAAAAGCACCTGTTTTCGCTTTCGGCAACCTCCGGAGCAAAAAAGACAAACGTCCAGCTTTTGCTGCCACAGCAAAGGTGCCAGCGGGCAAAAGTAATGCTGGTTCTCACTGCCTCCTGGAACTCTTTCAAATGCCCCAGACAATTTGGCCCTCTCTGCTTTCCTGCGGACTGCATCCTCAAAAGCCCCTTTTTTCGCTTTCGGCAGCCTCAGGAGCAAAAAAGACAAACGTCCAGCTTTTGCTGCCACAGCAAAGGTGCCAGCGGGCAAAAGTAATGCTGGTTCTCACTGCCTCCTGGAACTCTTTCAAATGCCCCAGACAATTTGGCCCTCTCTGCTTTCCTGCGGACTCCATCCTCAAAAGCACCTGTTTTCGCTTTCGGCAGCCTCAGGAGCAAAAAAGACAAACGTCCAGCTTTTGCTGCCACAGCAAAGGTGCCATCGGGGAAAAGTAATGCTGGTCCTCATTGCCTCCCGGAACCTCTTCAAATTCCACAGACAATTTGGCCCTCTCTGCTTTCCTGCGGACTCCATCCTCAAAAGCACCTGTTTTCGCTTTCGGCAACCTCAGGAGCAAAAAAGACAAACGTCCAGGTTTTGCTGCCACAGCAAAGGTGCCAGCCGGGAAAAGTAATGCTGGTTCTCACTGCCTCCTGGAACCCTTTCAAATGCCACAGACAATCTGGCCCTCTCTGCTTTCCTGCGGACTCCATCCTCAAAAGAACCTGTTTTCGCTTTCGGCAGCCTCCAGAGCAAAAAAGACAAACGTCCAGCTTTTGCTGCCACAGCAAAGGTGCCAGCGGCGAAAAGTAATGCTGGTTCTCACTGCCTCCTGGAACCCCTTCAAATGCCCCAGACACTTTGGCCCTCTCTGCTTTCCTGCGGACTCTGTATTCAAAAGCGCCTTTTTTCACCTTCGGCGCCCTCCGGTGGTAAAAAGAAAAACGTCCAGGTTTTGCTGCCACAGCAAAGGTGCCAGCGGCGAAAAGTAATGCTGGTTCTCACTGCCTCCTGGAACTCTTTCAAATGCCACAGACAATTTGGCCCTCTCTGCTTTCCTGCGGACTCCATCCTGAAAAGCACCTGTTTTCGCTTTCGGCAACCTCAGGAGCAAAAAAGACAAACGTCCAGGTTTTGCTGCCACAGCAAAGGTGCCAGCTAGGAAAAGTAATGCTGGTTCTCACTGAGTCCTGGAACCTCTTCAAATGCCACAGACAATTTGGCCCTCTCTGCTTTCCTGCGGACTCCATCCTCAAAAGTACCTGTTTTCGCTTTCGGCAACCTCAGGAGCAAAAAAGACAAACGTCCAGGTTTTGCTGCCACAGCAAATGTGCCAGCGGGGAAAAGTGATGCTGGTCCTCATTGCCTCCTGGAACCTCTTCAAATGCCTCAGACAATTTGGCCCTCTCTGCTTTCCTGCGGACTCCATCCTCAAAAGCACCTGTTTTCGCTTTCGGCAACCTCAGGAGCAAAAAAGACAAACGTCCAGGTTTTGCTGCCACAGCAAAGGTGCCAGCCGGGAAAAGTAATGCTGGTTCTCACTGCCTCCTGGAACCCTTTCAAATGCCACAGACAATCTGGCCCTCTCTGCTTTCCTGCGGACTCCATCCTCAAAAGAACCTGTTTTCGCTTTCGGCAGCCTCCAGAGCAAAAAAGACAAACGTCCAGGTTTTGCTGCCACAGCAAAGGTGCCAGCTAGGAAAAGTAATGCTGGTTCTCACTGCGTCCTGGAACCTCTTCAAATGCCCCAGACAATTTGGCCCTCTCTGCTTTCCTGCGGACTCCATCCTCAAAAGTACCTGTTTTCGCTTTCGGCAGCCTCCAGAGCAAAAAAGACAAACGTCCAGCTTTTGCTGCCACAGCAAAGGTGCCAGCGGCGAAAAGTAATGCTGGTTCTCACTGCCTCCTGGAACCCCTTCAAATGCCCCAGACAATTTGGCCCTCTCTGCTTTCCTGCGGACTCTGTCCTCAAAAGCGCCTTTTTTCACTTTTGGTTCCCTCCGGTGGTAAAAAGAAAAAACGTCCAGGTTTTGCTGCCACAGCAAAGGTGCCAGCCGGGAAAAGTAATGCTGGTTCTCACTGCCTCCTGGAACCCTTTCAAATGCCCCAGACAATTTGGCCCTCTCTGCTTTCCTGCGGACTCCATCCTCAAAAGCACCTGTTTTCGCTTTCGGAAACCTCAGGAGCAAAAAAGAAAAACGTCAAGGTTTTCCTGCCACAGCAAAGGTGCCAGCGGGGAAAAGTAATGCTGGTTCTCACTGCCTCCTGGAACCCTTTCAAATGCCCCAGACAATTTGGCCCTCTCTGCTTTCCTGCGGACTCCATCCTCAAAAGCACCTGTTTTCGCTTTCGGCAACCTCCGGAGCAAAAAAGACAAACGTCCAGCTTTTGCTGCCACAGCAAAGGTGCCAGCGGGCAAAAGTAATGCTGGTTCTCACTGCCTCCTGGAACTCTTTCAAATGCCCCAGACAATTTGGCCCTCTCTGCTTTCCTGCGGACTGCATCCTCAAAAGCCCCTTTTTTCGCTTTCGGCAGCCTCAGGAGCAAAAAAGACAAACGTCCAGCTTTTGCTGCCACAGCAAAGGTGCCAGCGGGCAAAAGTAATGCTGGTTCTCACTGCCTCCTGGAACTCTTTCAAATGCCCCAGACAATTTGGCCCTCTCTGCTTTCCTGCGGACTCCATCCTCAAAAGCACCTGTTTTCGCTTTCGGCAGTGTCAGGAGCAAAAAAGACAAACGTCCAGCTTTTGCTGCCACAGCAAAGGTGCCATCGGGGAAAAGTAATGCTGGTCCTCATTGCCTCCCGGAACCTCTTCAAATTCCACAGACAATTTGGCCCTCTCTGCTTTCCTGCGGACTCCATCCTCAAAAGCACCTGTTTTCGCTTTCGGCAACCTCAGGAGCAAAAAAGACAAACGTCCAGCTTTTGCTGCCACAGCAAAGGTGCCAGCGGGGAAAAGTGATGCTGGTCCTCTTTGCCTCCTTGAACCTCTTCAAATGCCACAGACAATTTGGCCCTCTCTGCTTTCCTGCGGACTCCATCCTCAAAAGCACCTGTTTTCGCTTTCGGCAACCTCAGGAGCAAAAAAGACAAACGTCCAGCTTTTGCTGCCACAGCAAAGGTGCCAGCCGGGAAAAGTAATGCTGGTTCTCACTGCCTCCTGGAACTCTTTCAAATGCCCCAGACAATTTGGCCCTCTCTGCTTTCCTGCGGACTCCATCCTCAAAAGCACCTGTTTTCGCTTTCGGAAACCTCAGGAGCAAAAAAGACAAACGTCCAGGTTTTGCTGCCACAGCAAAGGTGCCAGCGGGGAAAAGTAATGCTGGTTCTCACTACCTCCTGGAACTCTTTCAAATGCCCCAGACAATTTGGCCCTCTCTGCTTTCCTGCGGACTCCATCCTCAAAAGCACCTGTTTTCGCTTTCGGCAGCCTCCAGAGCAAAAAAGACAAACGTCCAGCATTTGCTGCCACAGAAAAGGTGCCAGCGGGGAAAAGTAATGCTGGTCCTCATTGCCTCCCGGAACCTCTTCAAATGCCACAGACAATTTGGCCCTCTCTGCTTTCCTGCGGACTCCATCCTCAAAAGCACCTGTTTTCGCTTTCGGCAACCTCAGGAGCAAAAAAGACAAACGTCCAGCTTTTGCTGCCACAGCAAAGGTGCCAGCAGGGAAAAGTGATGCTGGTCCTCATTGCCTCCTGGAACCTCTTCAAATGCCACAGACAATTTGGCACTCTCTGCTTTCCTGCGGACTCCATCCTCAAAAGCACCTGTTTTCGCTTTCGGCAGCCTCCGGAGCAAAAAAGACAAACGTCCAGCTTTTGCTGCCACAGCAAAGGTGCCAGCGGGCAAAAGTAATGCTGGTTCTCACTACCTCCTAGAACTCTTTCAAATGCCCCAGACAATTTGGCCCTCTCTGCTTTCCTGCGGACTTAATGCTGAAAAGCACCTGTTTTCGCTTTCAGCAGCCTTCGTAGCAAAAAAGACAAACGTCCAGCTTTTGCTGCCACAGCAAAGGTGCCAGCGGGGAAAAGTAATGCTGGTCCTCATTGCCTCCTGGAACCTTATCAAATGCCACAGACAATTTGGCCCTCTCTGCTTTCCTGCGGACTCCATCCTCAAAAGCACCTGTTTTCGCTTTCGGCAGCCTCCAGAGCAAAAAAGAAAAACGTCCAGCTTTTGCTGCCACAGCAAAGGTGCCAGCGGGGAAAAGTAATGCTGTTTCTCACTACCTCCTGGAACTCTTTCAAATGCCCCAGACAATTTGGCCCTCTCTGCTTTCCTGCGGACTCCATCCTCAAAAGCACCTGTTTTCGCTTTCGGCAGCCTCCAGAGCAAAAAAGACAAACGTCCAGCTTTTGCTGCCACAGCAAAGGTGCCAGCGGGGAAAAGTAATGCTGGTTCTCACTACCTCCTAGAACTCTTTCAAATGCCCCAGACAATTTGGCCCTCTCTGCCTTCCTGCGGACTCCATGCTGAAAAGCACCTGTTTTCGCTTTCGGCAGCCTCCGGAGCAAAAAAGACAAACGTCCAGGTTTTGCTGCCACAGCAAAGGTGCCAGCGGGGAAAAGTAATGCTGGTTCTCACTGCCTCCTGGAACCCTTTCAAATGCCCCAGGGTATTTGGCCCTCTCTGCTTTCCTGTGGACTCCATCCTCAAAAGCACCTGTTTTCTCTTTCGGCAGCCTCCGGAGCAAAAAAGACAAACGTCCAGCTTTTGCTGCCACAGCAAAGGTGCCAGCGGGGAAAAGTAATGCTGGTCCTCATTGCCTCCTGGAACCTTATCAAATGCCACAGACAATTTGGCCCTCTCTGCTTTCCTGCGGACTCCATCCTCAAAAGCACCTGTTTTCGCTTTCGGCAACCTCAGGAGCAAAAAAGACAAACGTCCAGCTTTTGCTGCCACAGCAAAGGTGCCAGCGGGGAAAAGTAATGCTGGTTCTCACTGCGTCCTGGAACCTCTTCAAATGCCACAGACAATTTGGCCCTCTCTGCTTTCCTGCGGACTCCATCCTCAAAAGCACCTGTTTTCGCTTTCGGCAACCTCAGGAGCAAAAAAGACAAACGTCCAGCTTTTGCTGCCACAGCAAAGGTGCCAGCGGGGAAAAGTGATGCTGGTCCTCTTTGCCTCCTTGAACCTCTTCAAATGCCACAGACAATTTGGCCCTCTCTGCTTTCCTGCGGACTCCATCCTCAAAAGCACCTGTTTTCGCTTTCGGCAACCTCAGGAGCAAAAAAGACAAACGTCCAGCTTTTGCTGCCACAGCAAAGGTGCCAGCCGGGAAAAGTAATGCTGGTTCTCACTGCCTCCTGGAACTCTTTCAAATGCCCCAGACAATTTGGCCCTCTCTGCTTTCCTGCGGACTCCATCCTCAAAAGCACCTGTTTTCGCTTTCGGAAACCTCAGGAGCAAAAAAGACAAACGTCCAGGTTTTGCTGCCACAGCAAAGGTGCCAGCGGGGAAAAGTAATGCTGGTTCTCACTACCTCCTGGAACTCTTTCAAATGCCCCAGACAATTTGGCCCTCTCTGCTTTCCTGCGGACTCCATCCTCAAAAGCACCTGTTTTCGCTTTCGGCAGCCTCCAGAGCAAAAAAGACAAACGTCCAGCATTTGCTGCCACAGAAAAGGTGCCAGCGGGGAAAAGTAATGCTGGTCCTCATTGCCTCCCGGAACCTCTTCAAATGCCACAGACAATTTGGCCCTCTCTGCTTTCCTGCGGACTCCATCCTCAAAAGCACCTGTTTTCGCTTTCGGCAGCCTCCGGAGCAAAAAAGACAAACGTCCAGCTTTTGCTGCCACAGCAAAGGTGCCAGCGGGCAAAAGTAATGCTGGTTCTCACTACCTCCTAGAACTCTTTCAAATGCCCCAGACAATTTGGCCCTCTCTGCTTTCCTGCGGACTCCATGCTGAAAAGCACCTGTTTTCGCTTTCGGCAGCCTCCGGAGCAAAAAAGACAAACGTCCAGCTTTTGCTGCCACAGCAAAGGTGCCAGCGGGGAAAAGTAATGCTGGTCCTCATTGCCTCCTGGAACCTTATCAAATGCCCGAGACAATTTGGCCCTCTCTGCTTTCCTGCGGACTCCATCCTCAAAAGCACCTGTTTTCGCTTTCGGCAGCCTCCAGAGCAAAAAAGAAAAACGTCCAGCTTTTGCTGCCACAGCAAAGGTGCCAGCGGGGAAAAGTAATGCTGGTTCTCACTACCTCCTGGAACTCTTTCAAATGCCCCAGACAATTTGGCCCTCTCTGCTTTCCTGCGGACTCCATCCTCAAAAGCACCTGTTTTCGCTTTCGGCAGCCTCCAGAGCAAAAAAGACAAACGTCCAGCATTTGCTGCCACAGAAAAGGTGCCAGCGGGGAAAAGTAATGCTGGTCCTCATTGCCTCCCGGAACCTCTTCAAATGCCACAGACAATTTGGCCCTCTCTGCTTTCCTGCGGACTCCATCCTCAAAAGTACCTGTTTTCGCTTTCGGCAACCTCAGGAGCAAAAAAGACAAACGTCCAGGTTTTGCTGCCACAGCAAATGTGCCAGCGGGGAAAAGTGATGCTGGTCCTCATTGCCTCCTGGAACCTCTTCAAATGCCTCAGACAATTTGGCCCTCTCTGCTTTCCTGCGGACTCCATCCTCAAAAGCACCTGTTTTCGCTTTCGGCAACCTCAGGAGCAAAAAAGACAAACGTCCAGGTTTTGCTGCCACAGCAAAGGTGCCAGCCGGGAAAAGTAATGCTGGTTCTCACTGCCTCCTGGAACCCTTTCAAATGCCACAGACAATCTGGCCCTCTCTGCTTTCCTGCGGACTCCATCCTCAAAAGAACCTGTTTTCGCTTTCGGCAGCCTCCAGAGCAAAAAAGACAAACGTCCAGCTTTTGCTGCCACAGCAAAGGTGCCAGCGGCGAAAAGTAATGCTGGTTCTCACTGCCTCCTGGAACCCCTTCAAATGCCCCAGACACTTTGGCCCTCTCTGCTTTCCTGCGGACTCTGTATTCAAAAGCGCCTTTTTTCACCTTCGGCGCCCTCCGGTGGTAAAAAGAAAAACGTCCAGGTTTTGCTGCCACAGCAAAGGTGCCAGCGGCGAAAAGTAATGCTGGTTCTCACTGCCTCCTGGAACTCTTTCAAATGCCACAGACAATTTGGCCCTCTCTGCTTTCCTGCGGACTCCATCCTGAAAAGCACCTGTTTTCGCTTTCGGCAACCTCAGGACCAAAAAAGACAAACGTCCAGGTTTTGCTGCCACAGCAAAGGTGCCAGCTAGGAAAAGTAATGCTGGTTCTCACTGCGTCCTGGAACCTCTTCAAATGCCACAGACAATTTGGCCCTCTCTGCTTTCCTGCGGACTCCATCCTCAAAAGTACCTGTTTTCGCTTTCGGCAACCTCAGGAGCAAAAAAGACAAACGTCCAGGTTTTGCTGCCACAGCAAATGTGCCAGCGGGGAAAAGTGATGCTGGTCCTCACTGCCTCCTGGAACCTCTTCAAATGCCTCAGACAATTTGGCCCTCTCTGCTTTCCTGCGGACTCCATCCTCAAAAGCACCTGTTTTCGCTTTCGGCAACCTCAGGAGCAAAAAAAACAAACGTCCAGGTTTTGCTGCCACAGCAAAGGTGCCAGCCGGGAAAAGTAATGCTGGTTCTCACTGCCTCCTGGAACCCTTTCAAATGCCACAGACAATCTGGCCCTCTCTGCTTTCCTGCGGACTCCATCCTCAAAAGAACCTGTTTTCGCTTTCGGCAGCCTCCAGAGCAAAAAAGACAAACGTCCAGCTTTTGCTGCCACAGCAAAGGTGCCAGCGGCGAAAAGTAATGCTGGTTCTCACTGCCTCCTGGAACCCCTTCAAATGCCCCAGACACTTTGGCCCTCTCTGCTTTCCTGCGGACTCTGTATTCAAAAGCGCCTTTTTTCACCTTCGGCGCCCTCCAGTGGTAAAAAGAAAAACGTCCAGGTTTTGCTGCCACAGCAAAGGTGCCAGCGGCGAAAAGTAATGCTGGTTCTCACTGCCTCCTGGAACTCTTTCAAATGCCACAGACAATTTGGCCCTCTCTGCTTTCCTGCGGACTCCATCCTGAAAAGCACCTGTTTTCGCTTTCGGCAGCCTCAGGAGCAAAAAAGACAAACGTCCAGGTTTTGCTGCCACAGCAAAGGTGCCAGCCGGAAAAAGTAATGCTGGTTCTCACTGCGTCCTGGAACCTCTTCAAATGCCACAGACAATTTGGCCCTCTCTGCTTTCCTGCGGACTCCATCCTCAAAAGTACCTGTTTTCGCTTTCGGCAGCCTCCAGAGCAAAAAAGACAAACGTCCAGCTTTTGCTGCCACAGCAAAGGTGCCAGCGGCGAAAAGTAATGCTGGTTCTCACTGCCTCCTGGAACCCCTTTAAATGCCCCAGACACTTTGGCCCTCTCTGCTTTCTTGCGGACTCTGTCCTCAAAAGCGCCTTTTTTCACTTTTGGTTCCCTCCGGTGGTAAAAAGACAAACGTCCAGCTTTTGCTGCCACAGCAAAGGTGCCAGCCGGGAAAAGTAATGCTGGTTCTCACTGCCTCCTGGAACTCTTTCAAATGTCCCAGACAATTTGGCCCTCTCTGCTTTCCTGCGGACTCCATCCTCAAAAGCACCTGTTTTCGCTTTCGGAAACCACAGGAGCAAAAAATACAAACGTCCAGGTTTTCCTGCCATAGCAAAGGTGCCAGCGGGCAAAAGTAATGCTGGTTCTCACTGCCTCCTGGAACCCTTTCAAATGCCCCAGACAATTTGGCCCTCTCTGCTTTCCTGCGGACTCCATCCTCAAAAGCACCTGTTTTCGCTTTCGGCAGCCTCCAGAGCAAAAAAGAAAAACGTCCAGCTTTTGCTGCCACAGCAAAGGTGCCAGCGGGGAAAAGTAATGCTGGTTCTCACTACCTCCTGGAACTCTTTCAAATGCCCCAGACAATTTGGCCCTCTCTGCTTTCCTGCGGACTCCATCCTCAAAAGCACCTGTTTTCGCTTTCGGCAGCCTCCAGAGCAAAAAAGACAAACGTCCAGCATTTGCTGCCACAGAAAAGGTGCCAGCGGGGAAAAGTAATGCTGGTCCTCATTGCCTCCCGGAACCTCTTCAAATGCCACAGACAATTTGGCCCTCTCTGCTTTCCTGCGGACTCCATCCTCAAAAGTACCTGTTTTCGCTTTCGGCAACCTCAGGAGCAAAAAAGACAAACGTCCAGGTTTTGCTGCCACAGCAAATGTGCCAGCGGGGAAAAGTGATGCTGGTCCTCATTGCCTCCTGGAACCTCTTCAAATGCCTCAGACAATTTGGCCCTCTCTGCTTTCCTGCGGACTCCATCCTCAAAAGCACCTGTTTTCGCTTTCGGCAACCTCAGGAGCAAAAAAGACAAACGTCCAGGTTTTGCTGCCACAGCAAAGGTGCCAGCCGGGAAAAGTAATGCTGGTTCTCACTGCCTCCTGGAACCCTTTCAAATGCCACAGACAATCTGGCCCTCTCTGCTTTCCTGCGGACTCCATCCTCAAAAGAACCTGTTTTCGCTTTCGGCAGCCTCCAGAGCAAAAAAGACAAACGTCCAGCTTTTGCTGCCACAGCAAAGGTGCCAGCGGCGAAAAGTAATGCTGGTTCTCACTGCCTCCTGGAACCCCTTCAAATGCCCCAGACACTTTGGCCCTCTCTGCTTTCCTGCGGACTCTGTATTCAAAAGCGCCTTTTTTCACCTTCGGCGCCCTCCGGTGGTAAAAAGAAAAACGTCCAGGTTTTGCTGCCACAGCAAAGGTGCCAGCGGCGAAAAGTAATGCTGGTTCTCACTGCCTCCTGGAACTCTTTCAAATGCCACAGACAATTTGGCCCTCTCTGCTTTCCTGCGGACTCCATCCTGAAAAGCACCTGTTTTCGCTTTCGGCAACCTCAGGACCAAAAAAGACAAACGTCCAGGTTTTGCTGCCACAGCAAAGGTGCCAGCTAGGAAAAGTAATGCTGGTTCTCACTGCGTCCTGGAACCTCTTCAAATGCCACAGACAATTTGGCCCTCTCTGCTTTCCTGCGGACTCCATCCTCAAAAGTACCTGTTTTCGCTTTCGGCAGCCTCCGGAGCAAAAAAGACAAACGTCCAGCTTTTGCTGCCACAGCAAATGTGCCAGCGGGGAAAAGTGATGCTGGTCCTCACTGCCTCCTGGAACCTCTTCAAATGCCTCAGACAATTTGGCCCTCTCTGCTTTCCTGCGGACTCCATCCTCAAAAGCACCTGTTTTCGCTTTCGGCAACCTCAGGAGCAAAAAAAACAAACGTCCAGGTTTTGCTGCCACAGCAAAGGTGCCAGCCGGGAAAAGTAATGCTGGTTCTCACTGCCTCCTGGAACCCTTTCAAATGCCACAGACAATCTGGCCCTCTCTGCTTTCCTGCGGACTCCATCCTCAAAAGAACCTGTTTTCGCTTTCGGCAGCCTCCAGAGCAAAAAAGACAAACGTCCAGCTTTTGCTGCCACAGCAAAGGTGCCAGCGGCGAAAAGTAATGCTGGTTCTCACTGCCTCCTGGAACCCCTTCAAATGCCCCAGACACTTTGGCCCTCTCTGCTTTCCTGCGGACTCTGTATTCAAAAGCGCCTTTTTTCACCTTCGGCGCCCTCCGGTGGTAAAAAGAAAAACGTCCAGGTTTTGCTGCCACAGCAAAGGTGCCAGCGGCGAAAAGTAATGCTGGTTCTCACTGCCTCCTGGAACTCTTTCAAATGCCACAGACAATTTGGCCCTCTCTGCTTTCCTGCGGACTCCATCCTGAAAAGCACCTGTTTTCGCTTTCGGCAGCCTCAGGAGCAAAAAAGACAAACGTCCAGGTTTTGCTGCCACAGCAAAGGTGCCAGCCGGAAAAAGTAATGCTGGTTCTCACTGCGTCCTGGAACCTCTTCAAATGCCACAGACAATTTGGCCCTCTCTGCTTTCCTGCGGACTCCATCCTCAAAAGTACCTGTTTTCGCTTTCGGCAGCCTCCAGAGCAAAAAAGACAAACGTCCAGCTTTTGCTGCCACAGCAAAGGTGCCAGCGGCGAAAAGTAATGCTGGTTCTCACTGCCTCCTGGAACCCCTTTAAATGCCCCAGACACTTTGGCCCTCTCTGCTTTCTTGCGGACTCTGTCCTCAAAAGCGCCTTTTTTCACTTTTGGTTCCCTCCGGTGGTAAAAAGACAAACGTCCAGCTTTTGCTGCCACAGCAAAGGTGCCAGCCGGGAAAAGTAATGCTGGTTCTCACTGCCTCCTGGAACTCTTTCAAATGTCCCAGACAATTTGGCCCTCTCTGCTTTCCTGCGGACTCCATCCTCAAAAGCACCTGTTTTCGCTTTCGGAAACCACAGGAGCAAAAAATACAAACGTCCAGGTTTTCCTGCCATAGCAAAGGTGCCAGCGGGCAAAAGTAATGCTGGTTCTCACTGCCTCCTGGAACCCTTTCAAATGCCCCAGACAATTTGGCCCTCTCTGCTTTCCTGCGGACTCCATCCTCAAAAGCACCTGTTTTCGCTTTCGGCAACCTCAGGAGCAAAAAAGACAAACGTCCAGGTTTTGCTGCCACAGCAAAGGTGCCAGCGGGCAAAAGTAATGCTGGTTCTCACTGCCTCCTGGAACTCTTTCAAATGCCACAGACAATTTGGCCCTCTCTGCTTTCCTGCGGACTCCATCCTCAAAAGCACCTGTTTTCGCTTTCGGCAGCCTCCGGAGCAAAAAAGACAAACGTCCAGCTTTTGCTGCCACAGCAAAGGTGCCATCGGGGAAAAGTAATGCTGGTCCTCATTGCCTCCCGGAACCTCTTCAAATGCCACAGACAATTTGGCCCTCTCTGCTTTCCTGCGGACTCCATCCTCAAAAGAACCTGTTTTCGCTTTCGGCAGCCTCCAGAGCAAAAAAGACAAACGTCCAGCTTTTGCTGCCACAGCAAAGGTGCCAGCGGCGAAAAGTAATGCTGGTTCTCACTGCCTCCTGGAACCCCTTCAAATGCCACAGACAATTTGGCCCTCTCTGCTTTCCTGCGGACTCCATCCTGAAAAGCACCTGTTTTCGCTTTCGGCAGCCTCAGGAGCAAAAAAGACAAACGTCCAGGTTTTGCTGCCACAGCAAAGGTGCCAGCCGGAAAAAGTAATGCTGGTTCTCACTGCGTCCTGGAACCTCTTCAAATGCCACAGACAATTTGGCCCTCTCTGCTTTCCTGCGGACTCCATCCTCAAAAGTACCTGTTTTCGCTTTCGGCAGCCTCCAGAGCAAAAAAGACAAACGTCCAGCTTTTGCTGCCACAGCAAAGGTGCCAGCGGCGAAAAGTAATGCTGGTTCTCACTGCCTCCTGGAACCCCTTTAAATGCCCCAGACACTTTGGCCCTCTCTGCTTTCTTGCGGACTCTGTCCTCAAAAGCGCCTTTTTTCACTTTTGGTTCCCTCCGGTGGTAAAAAGACAAACGTCCAGCTTTTGCTGCCACAGCAAAGGTGCCAGCCGGGAAAAGTAATGCTGGTTCTCACTGCCTCCTGGAACCCTTTCAAATGCCACAGACAATCTGGCCCTCTCTGCTTTCCTGCGGACTCCATCCTCAAAAGAACCTGTTTTCGCTTTCGGCAGCCTCCAGAGCAAAAAAGACAAACGTCCAGCTTTTGCTGCCACAGCAAAGGTGCCAGCGGCGAAAAGTAATGCTGGTTCTCACTGCCTCCTGGAACCCCTTCAAATGCCCCAGACACTTTGGCCCTCTCTGCTTTCCTGCGGACTCTGTATTCAAAAGCGCCTTTTTTCACCTTCGGCGCCCTCCGGTGGTAAAAAGAAAAACGTCCAGGTTTTGCTGCCACAGCAAAGGTGCCAGCGGCGAAAAGTAATGCTGGTTCTCACTGCCTCCTGGAACTCTTTCAAATGCCACAGACAATTTGGCCCTCTCTGCTTTCCTGCGGACTCCATCCTGAAAAGCACCTGTTTTCGCTTTCGGCAACCTCAGGAGCAAAAAAGACAAACGTCCAGGTTTTGCTGCCACAGCAAAGGTGCCAGCTAGGAAAAGTAATGCTGGTTCTCACTGCGTCCTGGAACCTCTTCAAATGCCACAGACAATTTGGCCCTCTCTGCTTTCCTGCGGACTCCATCCTCAAAAGCACCTGTTTTCGCTTTCGGCAACCTCCGGAGCAAAAAAGACAAACGTCCAGCTTTTGCTGCCACAGCAAAGGTGCCAGCGGGCAAAAGTAATGCTGGTTCTCACTGCCTCCTGGAACTCTTTCAAATGCCACAGACAATTTGGCCCTCTCTGCTTTCCTGCGGACTCCATCCTCAAAAGCACCTGTTTTCGCTTTCGGCAGCCTCCGGAGCAAAAAAGACAAACGTCCAGCTTTTGCTGCCACAGCAAAGGTGCCATCGGGGAAAAGTAATGCTGGTCCTCATTGCCTCCCGGAACCTCTTCAAATGCCACAGACAATTTGGCCCTCTCTGCTTTCCTGCGGACTCCATCCTCAAAAGCACCTGTTTTCGCTTTCGGCAGCCTCCAGAGCAAAAAAGACAAACGTCCAGGTTTTGATGCCACAGCAAAGGTGCCAGCGGGGAAAAGTAACGCTGGTTCTCACTACCTCCTGGAACTCTTTCAAATGCCACAGACAATTTGGCCCTCTCTGCTTTCCTGCGAACTCCATCCTCAAAAGCACCTGTTTTCGCTTTCGGCAGCCTCCAGAGCAAAAAAGACAAACGTCCAGCTTTTGCTGCCACAGCAAAGGTGCCAGCGGGGAAAAGTAATGCTGGTTCTCACTACCTCCTAGAACTCTTTCAAATGCCACAGACAATTTGGCCCTCTCTGCTTTCCTGCGGACTCCATGCTCAAAAGCACCTGTTTTCGCTTTCGGCAGCCTCCGGAGCAAAAAAGACAAACGTCCAGCTTTTGCTGCCACAGCAGAGGTGCCAGCGTGGAAAAGTAATGCTGGTTCTCACTGCCTCCTGGAACCTCTTCAAATGCCACAGACAATTTGGCCCTCTCTGCTTTCCTGCGGACTCCATCCTCAAAAGCACCTGTTTTCGCTTTCGGCAACCTCCAGAGCAAAAAAGACAAACGTCCAGCTTTTGCTGCCACAGCAAAGGTGCCAGCCCGGAAAAGTAATGCTGGTTCTCACTGCCTCCTGGAACCCTTTCAAATGCCCCAGACTATTTGGCCCTCTCTGCTTTCCTGTGGACTCCATCCTCAAAAGCACCTGTTTTCGCTTTCGGCAGCCTCCGGAGCAAAAAAGACAAACGTCCAGCTTTTGCTGCCACAGCAAAGGTGCCAGCGGGGAAAAGTAATGCTGGTCCTCATTGCCTCCTGGAACCTTATCAAATGCCACAGACAATTTGGCCCTCTCTGCTTTCCTGCGGACTCCATCCTCAAAAGCACCTGTTTTCGCTTTCGGCAGCCTCCAGAGCAAAAAAGACAAACGTCCAGCTTTTGCTGCCACAGCAAAGGTGCCAGCGGGGAAAAGTAATGCTGGTTCTCACTACCTCCTGGAACCCTTTCAAATGCCACAGACAATTTGGCCCTGTCTACTTTCCTGCGGACTCCATCCTCAAAAGAACCTGTTTTCGCTTTCGGCAGCCTCCAGAGCAAAAAAGACAAACGTCCAGCTTTTGCTGCCACAGCAAAGGTGCCAGCGGCGAAAAGTAATGCTGGTTCTCACTGCCTCCTGGAACCCCTTCAAATGCCCCAGACACTTTGGCCCTCTCTGCTTTCCTGCGGACTCTGTCTTCAAAAGCGCCTTTTTTCACTTTCGGCGCCCTCCGGTGGTAAAAAGAAAAACGTCCAGGTTTTGCTGCCACAGCAAAGGTGCCAGCCGGGAAAAGTAATGCTGGTTCTCACTGCCTCCTGGAACTCTTTCAAATGCCCCAGACAATTTGGCCCTCTCTGCTTTCCTGCGGACTCCATCGTCAAAAGCACCTGTTTTCGCTTTCGGAAACCTCAGGAGCAAAAAAGACAAACGTCCAGGTTTTCCTGCCACAGCAAAGGTGCCAGCGGGCAAAAGTAATGCTGGTTCTCACTGCCTCCTGGAACCCTTTCAAATGCCCCAGACAATTTGGCCCTCTCTGCTTTCCTGCGGACTCCATCCTCAAAAGCACCTGTTTTCGCTTTCGGCAGCCTCAGGAGCAAAAAAGACAAACGTCCAGCTTTTGCTGCCACAGCAAAGGTGCCAGCCGGGAAAAGTAATGCTGGTTCTCACTGCCTCCTGGAACCCCTTCAAATGCCCCAGACAATTTGGCCCTCTCTGCTTTCCTGCGGACTCTGTCCTCAAAAGCGCCTTTTTTCACTTTTGGTTCCCTCCGGTGGTAAAAAGAAAAAACGTCCAGGTTTTGCTGCCACAGCAAAGGTGCCAGCCGGGAAAAGTAATGCTGGTTCTCACTGCCTCCTGGAACCCTTTCAAATGCCCCAGACAATTTGGCCCTCTCTGCTTTCCTGCGGACTCCATCCTCAAAAGCACCTGTTTTCGCTTTCGGCAACCTCAGGAGCAAAAAAGAAAAACGTCAAGGTTTTCCTGCCACAGCAAAGGTGCCAGCCGGGAAAAGTAATGCTGGTTCTCACTGCCTCCTGGAACCCTTTCAAATGCCCCAGACAATTTGGCCCTCTCTGCTTTCCTGCGGACTCCATCCTCAAAAGCACCTGTTTTCGCTTTCGGCAACCTCCGGAGCAAAAAAGACAAACGTCCAGCTTTTGCTGCCACAGCAAAGGTGCCAGCGGGCAAAAGTAATGCTGGTTCTCACTGCCTCCTGGAACTCTTTCAAATGCCCCAGACAATTTGGCCCTCTCTGCTTTCCTGCGGACTGCATCCTCAAAAGCCCCTTTTTTCGCTTTCGGCAGCCTCAGGAGCAAAAAAGACAAACGTCCAGCTTTTGCTGCCACAGCAAAGGTGCCAGCGGGGAAAAGTAATGCTGGTTCTCACTGCCTCCTGGAACTCTTTCAAATGCCACAGACAATTTGGCCCTCTCTGCTTTCCTGCGGACTCCATCCTCAAAAGCACCTGTTTTCGCTTTCGGCAGCCTCAGGAGCAAAAAAGACAAACGTCCAGCTTTTGCTGCCACAGCAAAGGTGCCATCGGGGAAAAGTAATGCTGGTCCTCATTGCCTCCCGGAACCTCTTCAAATTCCACAGACAATTTGGCCCTCTCTGCTTTCCTGCGGACTCCATCCTCAAAAGCACCTGTTTTCGCTTTCGGCAACCTCAGGAGCAAAAAAGACAAACGTCCAGCTTTTGCTGCCACAGCAAAGGTGCCAGCGGGGAAAAGTGATGCTGGTCCTCTTTGCCTCCTTGAACCTCTTCAAATGCCACAGACAATTTGGCCCTCTCTGCTTTCCTGCGGACTCCATCCTCAAAAGCACCTGTTTTCGCTTTCGGCAACCTCAGGAGCAAAAAAGACAAACGTCCAGCTTTTGCTGCCACAGCAAAGGTGCCAGCCGGGAAAAGTAATGCTGGTTCTCACTGCCTCCTGGAACTCTTTCAAATGCCCCAGACAATTTGGCCCTCTCTGCTTTCCTGCGGACTCCATCCTCAAAAGCACCTGTTTTCGCTTTCGGCAACCTCAGGAGCAAAAAAGACAAACGTCCAGGTTTTGCTGCCACAGCAAAGGTGCCAGCGGGGAAAAGTAATGCTGGTTCTCACTACCTCCTGGAACTCTTTCAAATGCCCCAGACAATTTGGCCCTCTCTGCTTTCCTGCGGACTCCATCCTCAAAAGCACCTGTTTTCGCTTTCGGCAGCCTCCAGAGCAAAAAAGACAAACGTCCAGCATTTGCTGCCACAGAAAAGGTGCCAGCGGGGAAAAGTAATGCTGGTCCTCATTGCCTCCCGGAACCTCTTCAAATGCCACAGACAATTTGGCCCTCTCTGCTTTCCTGCGGACTCCATCCTCAAAAGCACCTGTTTTCGCTTTCGGCAACCTCAGGAGCAAAAAAGACAAACGTCCAGCTTTTGCTGCCACAGCAAAGGTGCCAGCAGGGAAAAGTGATGCTGGTCCTCATTGCCTCCTGGAACCTCTTCAAATGCCACAGACAATTTGGCCCTCTCTGCTTTCCTGCGGACTCCATCCTCAAAAGCACCTGTTTTCGCTTTCGGCAGCCTCCGGAGCAAAAAAGACAAACGTCCAGCTTTTGCTGCCACAGCAAAGGTGCCAGCGGGCAAAAGTAATGCTGGTTCTCACTACCTCCTAGAACTCTTTCAAATGCCCCAGACAATTTGGCCCTCTCTGCTTTCCTGCGGACTCCATGCTGAAAAGCACCTGTTTTCGCTTTCGGCAGCCTTCGTAGCAAAAAAGACAAACGTCCAGCTTTTGCTGCCACAGCAAAGGTGCCAGCGGGGAAAAGTAATGCTGGTCCTCATTGCCTCCTGGAACCTTATCAAATGCCACAGACAATTTGGCCCTCTCTGCTTTCCTGCGGACTCCATCCTCAAAAGCACCTGTTTTCGCTTTCGGCAGCCTCCAGAGCAAAAAAGAAAAACGTCCAGCTTTTGCTGCCACAGCAAAGGTGCCAGCGGGGAAAAGTAATGCTGTTTCTCACTACCTCCTGGAACTCTTTCAAATGCCCCAGACAATTTGGCCCTCTCTGCTTTCCTGCGGACTCCATCCTCAAAAGCACCTGTTTTCGCTTTCGGCAGCCTCCAGAGCAAAAAAGACAAACGTCCAGCTTTTGCTGCCACAGCAAAGGTGCCAGCGGGGAAAAGTAATGCTGGTTCTCACTACCTCCTAGAACTCTTTCAAATGCCCCAGACAATTTGGCCCTCTCTGCCTTCCTGCGGACTCCATGCTGAAAAGCACCTGTTTTCGCTTTCGGCAGCCTCCGGAGCAAAAAAGACAAACGTCCAGGTTTTGCTGCCACAGCAAAGGTGCCAGCGGGGAAAAGTAATGCTGGTTCTCACTGCCTCCTGGAACCTCTTCAAATGCCACAGACAATTTGGCCCTCTCTGCTTTCCTGCGGACTCCATCCTCAAAAGCACCTGTTTTCGCTTTCGGCAGCCTCGGGAGCAAAAAAGACAAACGTCCAGGTTTTGCTGCCACAGCAAAGGTGCCAGCCGGGAAAAGTAATGCTGGTTCTCACTGCCTCCTGGAACCCTTTCAAATGCCCCAGTGTATTTGGCCCTCTCTGCTTTCCTGTGGACTCCATCCTCAAAAGCACCTGTTTTCTCTTTCGGCAGCCTCCGGAGCAAAAAAGACAAACGTCCAGCTTTTGCTGCCACAGCAAAGGTGCCAGCGGGGAAAAGTAATGCTGGTCCTCATTGCCTCCTGGAACCTTATCAAATGCCACAGACAATTTGGCCCTCTCTGCTTTCCTGCGGACTCCATCCTCAAAAGCACCTGTTTTCGCTTTCGGCAACCTCAGGAGCAAAAAAGACAAACGTCCAGCTTTTGCTGCCACAGCAAAGGTGCCAGCGGGGAAAAGTAATGCTGGTTCTCACTGCGTCCTGGAACCTCTTCAAATGCCACAGACAATATGGCCCTCTCTGCTTTCCTGCGGACTCCATCCTCAAAAGCACCTGTTTTCGCTTTCGGCAACCTCAGGAGCAAAAAAGACAAACGTCCAGCTTTTGCTGCCACAGCAAAGGTGCCAGCGGGGAAAAGTGATGCTGGTCCTCTTTGCCTCCTTGAACCTCTTCAAATGCCACAGACAATTTGGCCCTCTCTGCTTTCCTGCGGACTCCATCCTCAAAAGCACCTGTTTTCGCTTTCGGCAACCTCAGGAGCAAAAAAGACAAACGTCCAGCTTTTGCTGCCACAGCAAAGGTGCCAGCCGGGAAAAGTAATGCTGGTTCTCACTACCTCCTGGAACTCTTTCAAATGCCCCAGACAATTTGGCCCTCTCTGCTTTCCTGCGGACTCCATCCTCAAAAGCACCTGTTTTCGCTTTCGGCAGCCTCCAGAGCAAAAAAGACAAACGTCCAGCATTTGCTGCCACAGAAAAGGTGCCAGCGGGGAAAAGTAATGCTGGTCCTCATTGCCTCCCGGAACCTCTTCAAATGCCACAGACAATTTGGCCCTCTCTGCTTTCCTGCGGACTCCATCCTCAAAAGCACCTGTTTTCGCTTTCGGCAACCTCAGGAGCAAAAAAGACAAACGTCCAGCTTTTGCTGCCACAGCAAAGGTGCCAGCAGGGAAAAGTGATGCTGGTCCTCATTGCCTCCTGGAACCTCTTCAAATGCCACAGACAATTTGGCACTCTCTGCTTTCCTGCGGACTCCATCCTCAAAAGCACCTGTTTTCGCTTTCGGCAGCCTCCGGAGCAAAAAAGACAAACGTCCAGCTTTTGCTGCCACAGCAAAGGTGCCAGCGGGCAAAAGTAATGCTGGTTCTCACTACCTCCTAGAACTCTTTCAAATGCCCCAGACAATTTGGCCCTCTCTGCTTTCCTGCGGACTCCATGCTGAAAAGCACCTGTTTTCGCTTTCGGCAGCCTTCGTAGCAAAAAAGACAAACGTCCAGCTTTTGCTGCCACAGCAAAGGTGCCAGCGGGGAAAAGTAATGCTGGTCCTCATTGCCTCCTGGAACCTTATCAAATGCCACAGACAATTTGGCCCTCTCTGCTTTCCTGCGGACTCCATCCTCAAAAGCACCTGTTTTCGCTTTCGGCAGCCTCCAGAGCAAAAAAGAAAAACGTCCAGCTTTTGCTGCCACAGCAAAGGTGCCAGCGGGGAAAAGTAATGCTGTTTCTCACTACCTCCTGGAACTCTTTCAAATGCCCCAGACAATTTGGCCCTCTCTGCTTTCCTGCGGACTCCATCCTCAAAAGCACCTGTTTTCGCTTTCGGCAGCCTCCAGAGCAAAAAAGACAAACGTCCAGCTTTTGCTGCCACAGCAAAGGTGCCAGCGGGGAAAAGTAATGCTGGTTCTCACTACCTCCTAGAACTCTTTCAAATGCCCCAGACAATTTGGCCCTCTCTGCTTTCCTGCGGACTCCATGCTGAAAAGCACCTGTTTTCGCTTTCGGCAGCCTCCGGAGCAAAAAAGACAAACGTCCAGGTTTTGCTGCCACAGCAAAGGTGCCAGCGGGGAAAAGTAATGCTGGTTCTCACTGCCTCCTGGAACCTCTTCAAATGCCACAGACAATTTGGCCCTCTCTGCTTTCCTGCGGACTCCATCCTCAAAAGCACCTGTTTTCGCTTTCGGCAGCCTCCGGAGCAAAAAAGACAAACGTCCAGGTTTTGCTGCCACAGCAAAGGTGCCAGCCGGGAAAAGTAATGCTGGTTCTCACTGCCTCCTGGAACCCTTTCAAATGCCCCAGGGTATTTGGCCCTCTCTGCTTTCCTGTGGACTCCATCCTCAAAAGCACCTGTTTTCTCTTTCGGCAGCCTCCGGAGCAAAAAAGACAAACGTCCAGCTTTTGCTGCCACAGCAAAGGTGCCAGCGGGGAAAAGTAATGCTGGTCCTCATTGCCTCCTGGAACCTTATCAAATGCCACAGACAATTTGGCCCTCTCTGCTTTCCTGCGGACTCCATCCTCAAAAGCACCTGTTTTCGCTTTCGGCAACCTCAGGAGCAAAAAAGACAAACGTCCAGCTTTTGCTGCCACAGCAAAGGTGCCAGCGGGGAAAAGTAATGCTGGTTCTCACTGCGTCCTGGAACCTCTTCAAATGCCACAGACAATTTGGCCCTCTCTGCTTTCCTGCGGACTCCATCCTCAAAAGCACCTGTTTTCGCTTTCGGCAACCTCAGGAGCAAAAAAGACAAACGTCCAGGTTTTGCTGCCACAGCAAAGGTGCCAGCGGGGAAAAGTTATGCTGGTCCTCATTGCCTCCTGGAACCTCTTCAAATGCCACAGACAATTTGGCCCTCTCTGCTTTCCTGCGGACTCCATCCTCAAAAGCACCTGTTTTCGCTTTCGGAAACCTCAGGAGCAAAAAAGACAAACGTCCAGGTTTTCCTGCCACAGCAAAGGTGCCAGCGGGCAAAAGTAATGCTGGTTCTCACTGCCTCCTGGAACTCTTTCAAATGCCCCAGACAATTTGGCCCTCTCTGCTTTCCTGCGGACTCCATCCTCAAAAGCACCTGTTTTCGCTTTCGGCAGCCTCCAGCTCAAAAAAGACAAACGTCCAGCTTTTGCTGCCACAGCAAAGGTGCCAGCGGGGAAAAGTAATGCTGGTTCTCACTACCTCCTAGAACTCTTTCAAATGCCCCAGACAATTTGGCCCTCTCTGCTTTCCTGCGGACTCCATGCTCAAAAGCACCTGTTTTCGCTTTCGGCAGCGTCCGGAGCAAAAAAGACAAACGTCCAGCTTTTGCTGCCACAGCAAAGGTGCCAGCCGGGAAAAGTAATGCTGGTTCTCACTGCCTCCTGGAACCTCTTCAAATGCCACAGACAATTTGGCCCTCTCTGCTTTCCTGCGGACTCCATCCTCAAAAGCACCTGTTTTCGCTTTCGGCAACCTCCGGAGCAAAAAAGACAAACGTCCAGCTTTTGCTGCCACAGCAAAGGTGCCAGCCGGGAAAAGTAATGCTGGTTCTCACTGCCTCCTGGAACCCTTTCAAATGCCCCAGACTATTTGGCCCTCTCTGCTTTCCTGCGGACTCCATCCTCAAAAGCACCTGTTTTCGCTTTCGGCAGCCTCCGGAGCAAAAAAGACAAACGTCCAGCTTTTGCTGCCACAGCAAAGGTGCCAGCGGGGAAAAGTAATGCTGGTCCTCATTGCCTCCTTGAACCTCTTCAAATGCCACAGACAATTTGGCCCTCTCTGCTTTCCTGCGGACTCCATCCTCAAAAGCACCTGTTTTCGCTTTCGGCAACCTCAGGAGCAAAAAAGACAAACGTCCAGCTTTTGCTGCCACAGCAAAGGTGCCAGCGGGGAAAAGTGATGCTGGTCCTCATTGCCTCCTGGAACCTCTTCAAATGCCACAGACAATTTGGCCCTCTCTGCTTTCCTGCGGACTCCATCCTCAAAAGCACCTGTTTTCGCTTTCGGCAACCTCAGGAGCAAAAAAGACAAACGTCCAGGTTTTGCTGCCACAGCAAAGGTGCCAGCGGGGAAAAGTAATGCTGGTTCTCACTGCCTCCTGGAAGCCTTTCAAATGCCCCAGACAATTTGGCCCTCTCTGCTTTCCTGCGGACTCCATGCTCAAAAGCACCTGTTTTCGCTTTCGGCAGCCTCCAGAGCAAAAAAGACAAACGTCCAGCTTTTGCTGCCACAGCAAAGGTGCCAGCCGGGAAAAGTAATGCTGGTCCTCATTGCCTCCTGGAACCTTATCAAATGCCACAGACAATTTGGCCCTCTCTGCTTTCCTGCGGACTCCATCCTCAAAAGCACCTGTTTTCGCTTTCGGCAACCTCCGGAGCAAAAAAGACAAACGTCCAGGTTTTGCTGCCACAGCAAAGGTGCCAGCGGGCAAAAGTAATGCTGGTTCTCACTGCCTCCTGGAACCCTTTCAAATGCCCCAGACTATTTGGCCCTCTCTGCTTTCCTGCGGACTCCATCCTCAAAAGCAGTTGTTTTCGCTTTCGGCAGCCTCCGGAGCAAAAAAGAAAAACGTCCAGCTTTTGCTGCCACAGCAAAGGTGCCAGCCGGGAAAAGTAATGCTGGTTCTCACTGCCTCCTGGAACTCTTTCAAATGCCACAGACAATTTGGCCCTCTCTGCTTTCCTGCGGACTCCATCCTCAAAAGCACCTGTTTTTGCTTTCGGCAGCCTCAGGAGCAAAAAAGACAAACGTCCAGGTTTTGCTGCCACAGCAAAGGTGCCAGCGGGCAAAAGTAATGCTGGTTCTCACTGCCTCCTGGAACTCTTTCAAATGCCACAGACAGTTTGGCCCTCTCTGCTTTCCTGCGGACTCCATCCTCAAAAGCACCTGTATTCGCTTTCGGCAGCCTCCGGAGCAAAAAAGACAAACGTCCAGCTTTTGCTGCCACAGCAAAGGTGCCAGCGGGGAAAAGTAATGCTGGTTCTCACTGCCTCCTGGAACCTCTTCAAATGCCACAGACAATTTGCGCCTCTCTGCTTTCCTGCGGACTCCATCCTCAAAAGCACCTGTTTTCGCTTTCGGCAGCCTCCGGAGCAAAAAAGACAAACGTCCAGCTTTTGCTGCCACAGCAAAAGTGCCAGCCGGGAAAAGTAATGCTGGTTCTCACTGCCTCCTGGAACCCTTTCAAATGCCCCAGACTATTTGGCCCTCTCTGCTTTCCTGCGGACTCCATCCTCAAAAGCACCTGTTTTCGCTTTCGGCAGCCTCCGGAGCAAAAAAGACAAACGTCCAGGTTTTGCTGCCACAGCAAAGGTGCCAGCGGGGAAAAGTGATGCTGGTCCTCATTGCCTCCTGGAACCTCTTCAAATGCCCCAGACAATTTGGCCCTCTCTGCTTTCCTGCGGACTCCATCCTCAAAAGCACCTGTTTTCGCTTTCGGAAACCTCAGGAGCAAAAAAGACAAACGTCCAGGTTTTGCTGCCACAGCAAAGGTGCCAGCGGGCAAAAGTAATGCTGGTTCTCACTGCCTCCTGGAACCCTTTCAAATGCCCCAGACAATTTGGCCCTCTCTGCTTTCCTGCGGACTCCATCCTCAAAAGCACCTGTTTTCGCTTTCGGCAGCCTCCGGACCAAAAAAGACAAACGTCCAGCTTTTGCTGCCACAGCAAAGGTGCCAGCGGGGAAAAGTAATGCTGGTTCTCACTGCCTCCTGGAACCTCTTCAAATGCCCCAGACTATTTGGCCCTCTCTGCTTTCCTGCGGACTCCATCCTCAAAAGCACCTGTTTTCGCTTTCGGCAACCTCAGGAGCAAAAAAGACAAACGTCCAGCTTTTGCTGCCACAGCAAAGGTGCCAGCCGGGAAAAGTAATGCTGGTTCTCACTGCCTCCTGGAACTCTTTCAAATGCCACAGACAATTTGGCCCTCTCTGCTTTCCTGCGGACTCCATCCTCAAAAGCACCTGTTTTCGCTTTCGGCAGCCTCCGGAGCAAAAAAGACAAACGTCCAGCTTTTGCTGCCACAGCAAAGGTGCCAGCGGGGAAAAGTAATGCTGGTCCTCTTTGCCTCCTGGAACCTTATCAAATGCCACAGACAATTTGGCCCTCTCTGCTTTCCTGCGGACTCCATCCTCAAAAGCACCTGTTTTCGCTTTCGGCAACCTCAGGAGCAAAAAAGACAAACGTCCAGCTTTTGCTGCCACAGCAAAGGTGCCAGCGGGGAAAAGTAATGCTGGTTCTCACTGCGTCCTGGAACCTCTTCAAATGCCACAGACAATTTGGCCCTCTCTGCTTTCCTGCGGACTCCATCCTCAAAAGCACCTGTTTTCGCTTTCGGCAACCTCAGGAGCAAAAAAGATAAACGTCCAGGTTTTGCTGCCACAGCAAAGGTGCCAGCGGGCAAAAGTAATGCTGGTTCTCACTGCCTCCTGGAACCCTTTCAAATGCCCCAGACAATTTGGCCCTCTCTGCTTTCCTGCGGACTCCATCCTCAAAAGCACCTGTTTTCGCTTTCGGCAGCCTCCGGAGCAAAAAAGAAAAACGTCCAGCATTTGCTGCCACAGCAAAGGTGCCAGCGGGCAAAAGTAATGCTGGTTCTCACTGCCTCCTGGAACTCTTTCAAATGCCCCAGACAATTTGGCCCTCTCTGCTTTCCTGCGGACTCCATCCTCAAAAGCACCTGTTTTCGCTTTCGGTAGCCTCCAGCTCAAAAAAGACAAACGTCCAGCTTTTGCTGCCACAGCAAAGGTGCCAGCGGGGAAAAGTAATGCTGGTTCTCACTACCTCCTAGAACTCTTTCAAATGCCCCAGACAATTTGGCCCTCTCTGCTTTCCTGCGGACTCCATCCTCAAAAGCACCTCTTTTCGCTTTCGGCAACCTCCGGAGCAAAAAAGACAAACGTCCAGCTTTTGCTGCCACAGCAAAGGTGCCAGCGGGGAAAAGTAATGCTGGTTCTCACTGCCTCCTGGAACCTCTTCAAATGCCACAGACAATTTGCGCCTCTCTGCTTTCCTGCGGACTCCATCCTCAAAAGCACCTGTTTTCGCTTTCGGCAGCCTCCGGAGCAAAAAAGACAAACGTCCAGCTTTTGCTGCCACAGCAAAAGTGCCAGCCGGGAAAAGTAATGCTGGTTCTCACTGCCTCCTGGAACCCTTTCAAATGCCCCAGACTATTTGGCCCTCTCTGCTTTCCTGCGGACTCCATCCTCAAAAGCACCTGTTTTCGCTTTCGGCAGCCTCCGGAGCAAAAAAGACAAACGTCCAGCTTTTGCTGCCACAGCAAAGGTGCCAGCGGGGAAAAGTGATGCTGGTCCTCATTGCCTCCTGGAACCTCTTCAAATGCCCCAGACAATTTGGCCCTCTCTGCTTTCCTGCGGACTCCATCCTCAAAAGCACCTGTTTTCGCTTTCGGCAACCTCAGGAGCAAAAAAGATAAACGTCCAGGTTTTGCTGCCACAGCAAAGGTGCCAGCGGGGAAAAGTAATGCTGGTTCTCACTGCCTCCTGGAACCCTTTCAAATGCCCCAGACAATTTGGCCCTCTCTGCTTTCCTGCAGACTCCATCCTCAAAAGCACCTGTTTTCGCTTTCGGCAGCCTCCGGACCAAAAAAGACAAACGTCCAGGTTTTGCTGCCACAGCAAAGGTGCCAGCCGGGAAAAGTAATGCTGGTTCTCACTGCCTCCTGGAACTCTTTCAAATGCCACAGACAATTTGGCCCTCTCTGCTTTCCTGCGGACTCCATCCTCAAAAGCACCTGTTTTCGCTTTCGGCAGCCTCCGGAGCAAAAAAGACAAACGTCCAGCTTTTGCTGCCACAGCAAAGGTGCCAGCGGGGAAAAGTAATGCTGGTCCTCTTTGCCTCCTGGAACCTTATCAAATGCCACAGACAATTTGGCCCTCTCTGCTTTCCTGCGGACTCCATCCTCAAAAGCACCTGTTTTCGCTTTCGGCAACCTCAGGAGCAAAAAAGACAAACGTCCAGCTTTTGCTGCCACAGCAAAGGTGCCAGCGGGGAAAAGTAATGCTGGTTCTCACTGCGTCCTGGAACCTCTTCAAATGCCACAGACAATTTGGCCCTCTCTGCTTTCCTGCGGACTCCATCCTCAAAAGCACCTGTTTTCGCTTTCGGCAACCTCAGGAGCAAAAAAGATAAACGTCCAGGTTTTGCTGCCACAGCAAAGGTGCCAGCGGGCAAAAGTAATGCTGGTTCTCACTGCCTCCTGGAACCCTTTCAAATGCCCCAGACAATTTGGCCCTCTCTGCTTTCCTGCGGACTCCATCCTCAAAAGCACCTGTTTTCGCTTTCGGCAGCCTCCGGAGCAAAAAAGAAAAACGTCCAGCATTTGCTGCCACAGAAAAGGTGCCAGCGGGCAAAAGTAATGCTGGTTCTCACTGCCTCCTGGAACTCTTTCAAATGCCCCAGACAATTTGGCCCTCTCTGCTTTCCTGCGGACTCCATCCTCAAAAGCACCTGTTTTCGCTTTCGGTAGCCTCCAGCTCAAAAAAGACAAACGTCCAGCTTTTGCTGCCACAGCAAAGGTGCCAGCGGGGAAAAGTAATGCTGGTTCTCACTACCTCCTAGAACTCTTTCAAATGCCCCAGACAATTTGGCCCTCTCTGCTTTCCTGCGGACTCCATCCTCAAAAGCACCTCTTTTCGCTTTCGGCAGCCTCCGGAGCAAAAAAGACAAACGTCCAGCTTTTGCTGCCACAGCAAAGGTGCCAGCGGGGAAAAGTGATGCTGGTCCTCATTGCCTCCTGGAACCTCTTCAAATGCCACAGACAATTTGGCCCTCTCTGCTTTCCTGCGGACTCCATCCTCAAAAGCACCTGTTTTCGCTTTCGGCAACCTCAGGAGCAAAAAAGATAAACGTCCAGGTTTTGCTGCCACAGCAAAGGTGCCAGCGGGCAAAAGTAATGCTGGTTCTCACTGCCTCCTGGAACCTCTTCAAATGCCACAGACAATTTGCGCCTCTCTGCTTTCCTGCGGACTCCATCCTCAAAAGCACCTGTTTTCGCTTTCGGCAGCCTCCGGAGCAAAAAAGACAAACGTCCAGCTTTTGCTGCCACAGCAAAAGTGCCAGCCGGGAAAAGTAATGCTGGTTCTCACTGCCTCCTGGAACCCTTTCAAATGCCCCAGACTATTTGGCCCTCTCTGCTTTCCTGCGGACTCCATCCTCAAAAGCACCTGTTTTCGCTTTCGGCAGCCTCCGGAGCAAAAAAGACAAACGTCCAGCTTTTGCTGCCACAGCAAAGGTGCCAGCGGGGAAAAGTGATGCTGGTCCTCATTGCCTCCTGGAACCTCTTCAAATGCCACAGACAATTTGGCCCTCTCTGCTTTCCTGCGGACTCCATCCTCAAAAGCACCTGTTTTCGCTTTCGGCAACCTCAGGAGCAAAAAAGATAAACGTCCAGGTTTTGCTGCCACAGCAAAGGTGCCAGCGGGCAAAAGTAATGCTGGTTCTCACTGCCTCCTGGAACCCTTTCAAATGCCCCAGACAATTTGGCCCTCTCTGCTTTCCTGCGGACTCCATCCTCAAAAGCACCTGTTTTCGCTTTCGGCAGCCTCCGGACCAAAAAAGACAAACGTCCAGCTTTTGCTGCCACAGCAAAGGTGCCAGCGGGGAAAAGTAATGCTGGTTCTCACTGCCTCCTGGAACCTCTTCAAATGCCCCAGACTATTTGGCCCTCTCTGCTTTCCTGCGGACTCCATCCTCAAAAGCACCTGTTTTCGCTTTCGGCAACCTCCGGAGCAAAAAAGACAAACGTCCAGGTTTTGCTGCCACAGCAAAGGTGCCAGCCGGGAAAAGTAATGCTGGTCCTCATTGCCTCCTGGAACCTTATCAAATGCCACAGACAATTTGGCCCTCTCTGCTTTCCTGCGGACTCCATCCTCAAAAGCACCTGTTTTCGCTTTCGGCAGCCTCAGGAGCAAAAAAGACAAACGTCCAGGTTTTGCTGCCACAGCAAAGGTGCCAGCCGGGAAAAGTAATGCTGGTTCTCACTGCCTCCTGGAACTCTTTCAAATGCCACAGACAATTTGGCCCTCTCTGCTTTCCTGCGGACTCCATCCTCAAAAGCACCTGTTTTCGCTTTCGGCAGCCTCCGGAGCAAAAAAGACAAACGTCCAGCTTTTGCTGCCACAGCAAAGGTGCCAGCGGGCAAAAGTAATGCTGGTTCTCACTGCCTCCTGGAACTCTTTCAAATGCCCCAGACAATTTGGCCCTCTCTGCTTTCCTGCGGACTCCATCCTCAAAAGCACCTGTTTTCGCTTTCGGCAGCCTCCAGCTCAAAAAAGACAAACGTCCAGCTTTTGCTGCCACAGCAAAGGTGCCAGCGGGGAAAAGTAATGCTGGTTCTCACTACCTCCTAGAACTCTTTCAAATGCCACAGACAATTTGGCCCTCTCTGCTTTCCTGCGGACTCCATCCTCAAAAGCAACTCTTTTCGCTTTCGGCAACCTCCGGAGCAAAAAAGACAAACGTCCAGCTTTTGCTGCCACAGCAAAGGTGCCAGCGGGGAAAAGTAATGCTGGTTCTCACTGCCTCCTGGAACCTCTTCAAATGCCACAGACAATTTGCCCCTCTCTGCTTTCCTGCGGACTCCATCCTCAAAAGCACCTGTTTTCGCTTTCGGCAACCTCCGGAGCAAAAAAGACAAACGTCCAGCTTTTGCTGCCACAGCAAAAGTGCCAGCCGGGAAAAGTAATGCTGGTTCTCACTGCCTCCTGGAACCCTTTCAAATGCCCCAGACTATTTGGCCCTCTCTGCTTTCCTGCGGACTCCATCCTCAAAAGCACCTGTTTTCGCTTTCGGCAGCCTCCGGAGCAAAAAAGACAAACGTCCAGCTTTTGCTGCCACAGCAAAGGTGCCAGCCGGGAAAAGTAATGCTGGTCCTCATTGCCTCCTGGAACCTTATCAAATGCCACAGACAATTTGGCCCTCTCTGCTTTCCTGCGGACTCCATCCTCAAAAGCACCTGTTTTCGCTTTCGGCAACCTCAGGAGCAAAAAAGACAAACGTCCAGCTTTTGCTGCCACAGCAAAGGTGCCAGCGGGGAAAAGTGATGCTGGTCCTCATTGCCTCCTGGAACTTCTTCAAATGCCACAGACAATTTGGCCCTCTCTGCTTTCCTGCGGACTCCATCCTCAAAAGCACCTGTTTTCGCTTTCGGCAACCTCAGGAGCAAAAAAGACAAACGTCCAGGTTTTGCTGCCACAGCAAAGGTGCCAGCGGGCAAAAGTAATGCTGGTTCTCACTGCCTCCTGGAACCCTTTCAAATGCCCCAGACAATTTGGCCCTCTCTGCTTTCCTGCGGACTCCATCCTCAAAAGCACCTGTTTTCGCTTTCGGCAGCCTCCGGAGCAAAAAAGACAAACATCCAGCTTTTGCTGCCACAGCAAAGGTGCCAGCGGGGAAAAGTAATGCTGGTTCTCACTGCCTCCTGGAACCTCTTCAAATGCCCCAGACTATTTGGCCCTCTCTGCTTTCCTGCGGACTCCATCCTCAAAAGCACCTGTTTTTGCTTTCGGCCACCTCAGGAGCAAAAAAGACAAACGTCCAGGTTTTGCTGCCACAGCAAAGGTGCCAGCCGGGAAAAGTAATGCTGGTTCTCACTGCCTCCTGGAACCCTTTCAAATGCCCCAGACTATTTGGCCCTCTCTGCTTTCCTGCGGACTCCATCCTCAAAAGCACCTGTTTTCGCTTTCGGCAACCTCCGGAGCAAAAAAGACAAACGTCCAGCTTTTGCTGCCACAGCAAAGGTGCCAGCCGGGAAAAGTAATGCTGGTCCTCATTGCCTCCTGGAACCTCTTCAAATGCCACAGACAATTTGGCCCTCTCTGCTTTCCTGCGGACTCCATCCTCAAAAGCACCTGTTTTCGCTTTCGGCAACCTCAGGAGCAAAAAAGACAAACGTCCACGTTTTGCTGCCACAGCAAAGGTGCCAGCGGGGAAAAGTAATGCTGGTTCTAACTGCCTCCTGGAACCCTTTCAAATGCCCCAGACAATTTGGCCCTCTCTGCTTTCCTGCGGACTCCATCCTCAAAAGCACTTGTTTTCGCTTTCGGCAGCCTCCGGAGCAAAAAAGAAAAACGTCCAGCTTTTGCTGCCACAGCAAAGGTGCCATCGGGGAAAAGTAATGCTGGTCCTCATTGCCTCCTGGAACCTCTTCAAATGCCACAGACAATTTGGCACTCTCTGCTTTCCTGCGGACTCCATCCTCAAAAGCACCTGTTTTCGCTTTCGGCAACCTCCGGAGCAAAAAAGACAAACGTCCAGCTTTTGCTGCCACAGCAAAGGTGCCAGCGGGGAAAAGTAATGCTACTTCTCACTGCCTCCTGGAACTCTTTCAAATGCCCCAGACAATTTGGCCCTCTCTGCTTTCCTGCGGACTCCATCCTCAAAAGCACCTGTTTTCGCTTTCGGCATCCTCAGGAGCAAAAAAGACAAACGTCCAGGTTTTGCTGCCACAGCAAAGGTGCCAGCGGGGAAAAGTGATGCTGGTCCTCATTGCCTCCTGGAACCTCTTCAAATGCCACAGACAATTTGGCCCTCTCTGATTTCCTGCGGACTCCATCCTCAAAAGCACCTGTTTTCGCTTTCGGCAGCCTCCGGAGCAAAAAAGACAAACGTCCAGCTTTTGCTGCCACAGCAAAGGTGCCAGCCGGGAAAAGTAATGCTGGTTCTCACTGCCTCCTGTAACTCTTTCAAATGCCCCAGACAATTTGGCCCTCTCTGCTTTCCTGCGGACTCCATCCTCAAAAGCACCTGTTTTCGCTTTCGGCAGCCTCCGGAGCAAAAAAGACAAACGTCCAGGTTTTGCTGCCACAGCAAAGGTGCCAGCGGGGAAAAGTAATGCTGGTTCTCACTGCCTCCTGGAACTCTTTCAAATGCCCCAGACAATTTGGCCCTCTCTGCTTTCCTGCGGACTCCATCCTCAAAAGCACCTGTTTTCGCTTTCGGCAGCCTCCAGAGCAAAAAAGACAAACGTCCAGCTTTTGCTGCCACAGCAAATGTGCCAGCTAGGAAAAGTAATGCTGGTTCTCACTGCGTCCTGGAACCTCTTCAAATGCCACAGACAATTTGGCCCTCTATGCTTTCCTGCGGACACCATCCTCAAAAGTACCTGTTTTCGCTTTCGGCAACCTCAGGAGCAAAAAAGACAAACGTCCAGGTTTTGCTGCCACAGCAAAGGTGCCAGCGGGGAAAAGTTATGCTGGTCCTCATTGCCTCCTGGAACCTCTTCAAATGCCTCAGACAATTTGGCCCTCTCTGCTTTCCTGCGGACTCCATCCTCAAAAGCACCTGTTTTCGCTTTCGGCAATTTCCGGAGCAAAAAAGACAAACGTCCAGGTTTTGCTGCCACAGCAAAGGTGCCAGCCGGGAAAAGTAATGCTGGTTCTCACTGCCTCCTGGAACCCTTTCAAATGCCCCAGACAATTTGGCCCTGTCTACTTTCCTGCAGACTCCATCCTCAAAAGAACCTGTTTTCGCTTTCGGCAGCCTCCAGAGCAAAAAAGACAAACGTCCAGCTTTTGCTGCCACAGCAAAGGTGCCAGCGGGGAAAAGTAATGCTGGTTCTCACTGCCTCCTGGAACCTCTTCAAATGCCCCAGACCATTTGGCCCTCTCTGCTTTCCTGCGGACTCTATCCTCAAAAGCGCCTTTTTTCACTTTCGGCGCCCTCCGGTGGTAAAAAGACAAACGTCCAGCTTTTGCTGCCACAGCAAAGGTGCCATCGGGGAAAAGTAATGCTGGTCCTCATTGCCTCCTGGAACCTCTTCAAATGCCACAGACAATTTGGCCCTCTCTGCTTTCCTGCGGACTCCATCCTCAAAAGCACCTGTTTTCGCTTTCGGCAGCCTCCGGAGCAAAAAAGACAAACGTCCAGGTTTTGCTGCCACAGCAAAGGTGCCAGCGGGGAAAAGTAATGCTGGTTCTCATTGCCTCCTGGAACTCTTTCAAATGCCCCAGACAATTTGGCCCTCTCTGCTTTCCTGCGGACTTCATCCTTAAAAGCACCTGTTTTCACTTTCGGCATCCTCAGGAGCAAAAAAGACAAACGTCCAGCTTTTGCTGCCACAGCAAAGGTGCCAGCGGGGAAAAGTAATGCTGGTTCTCACTGCCTCCTGGAACCCTTTCAAATGCCCCAGACAATTTGGCCCTCTCTGCTTTTCTGCGGACTCCATCCTCAAAAGCACCTGTTTTCGCTTTCGGCAGCCTCCAGATCAAAAAAGACAAACGTCCAGCTTTTGCTGCCACAGCAAATTTGCCAGCGGGGAAAAGTAATGCTGGTCCTCATTGCCTCCTGGAACCTCTTCAAAAACCACAGACAATTTGGCCCTCTCTGCTTTCCTGCGGACTCCATCCTCAAAAGCACCTCTTTTCGCTTTCGGCAACCTCAGGAGCAAAAAAGACAAACGTCCAGGTTTTTCTGCCACAGCAGAGGTGCCAGCGGGGAAAAGTAATGCTGGTTCTCACTGCCTCCTGGAACTCTTTCAAATGCCCCAGACAATTTGGCCCTCTCTGCTTTCCTGCGGACTCCATCCTCAAAAGCACCTGTTTTCGCTTTCGGCAGCCTCCGGAGCAAAAATGACAAACGTCCAGCTTTTGCTGCAACAGCAGAGGTGCCAGCGGGGAAAAGTAATGCTGGTTCTCACTGCCTCCTGGAACTCTTTCAAATGCCCCAGACAATTTGGCCCTCTCTGCTTTCCTGCGGACTCCATCCTCAAAAGTACCTGTTTTCGCTTTCGGCAACCTCCGGAGCAAAAAAGACAAACGTCCAGCTTTTGCTGCCACAGCAAAGGTGCCAGCCGGGAAAAGTAATGCTGGTTCTCACTGCCTCCTGGAACTCTTTCAAATGCCCCAGACAATTTGGCCCTCTCTGCTTTCCTGCGGACTCCATCCTCAAAAGCACCTGTTTTCGCTTTCGGCAGCCTCCAGAGTAAAAAAGACAAACGTCCAGGTTTTGCTGCCACAGCAAAGGTGCCAGCGGGGAAAAGTTATGCTGGTCCTCATTGCCTCCTGGAACCTCTTCAAATGCCCCAGACAATTTGGCCCTCTCTGCTTTCCTGCGGACTCCATCCTCAAAAGCACCTGTTTTCGCTTTCGGCAGCCTCCAGAGCAAAAAAGACAAACGTCCAGGTTTTGCTGCCACAGCAAAGGTGCCAGCGGGGAAACGTAATGCTGGTTCTCACTACCTCCTGGAACTCTTTCAAATGCCCCAGACAATTTGGCCCTCTCTGCTTTCCTGCGGACTCCATCCTCAAAAGCACCTGTTTTCGCTTTCGGCAGCCTCCAAAGCAAAAAAGACAAACGTCCAGCTTTTGCTGCCACAGCAAAGATGCCAGGGGGAAAAGTAATGCTGGTTCTTACTACCTCCTAGAACTCTTTCAAATGCCCCAGAGAATTTGGCCCTCTCTGCTTTCCTGCGGACTCCATCCTCAAAAGCACCTGTTTTCGCTTTCGGCATCCTCAGGAGCAAAAAAGACAAACGTCCAGCTTTTGCTGCCACAGCAGAGGTGCCAGCGGGGAAAAGTAATGCTGGTTCTCACTGCCTCCTGGAACCCTTTCAAATGCCCCAGACAATTTGGCCCTCTCTGCTTTCCTGCGGACTCCATCCTCAAAAGCACCTGTTTTCGTTTTCGGCAGCCTCCGGAGGAAAAAAGACAAACGTCCAGCTTTTGCTGCCACAGCAAAGGTGCCAGCGGGGAAAAGTAATGCTGGTTCTCACTACCTCCTAGAACTCTTTCAAATGCCACAGACAATTTGGCCCTCTCTGCTTTCCTGCGGACTCCATCCTCAAAAGCACCTGTTTTCGCTTTCGGCAGCCTCCAGAGCAAAAAAGACAAACGTCCAGGTTTTGCTGCCACAGCAAAGGTGCCAGCGGCGAAAAGTAATGCTGGTTCTCACTGCGTCCTGGAACCTCTTCAAATGCCCCAGACAATTTGGCCCTCTCTGCTTTCCTGCGGACTCCATCCTCAAAAGCACCTGTTTTCGCTTTCGGCAGCCTCCGGAGCAAAAAAGACAAACGTCCAGGTTTTGCTGCCACAGCAAAGGTGCCAGCGGGGAAAAGTAATGCTGGTTCTCACTACCTCCTGGAACTCTTTCAAATGCCCCAGACAATTTGGCCCTCTCTGCTTTCCTGCGGACTCCATCCTTAAAAGCACCTGTTTTCGCTTTCGGCAGCCTCCAAAGCAAAAAAGACAAACGTCCAGCTTTTGCTGCCACAGCAAAGGTGCCAGCGGGGAAAAGTAATGCTGGTTCTCACTACCTCCTAGAACTCTTTCAAATGCCACAGACAATTTGGCCCTCTCTTCTTTCCTGCGGACTCCATCCTCAAAAGCACCTGTTTTCGCTTTCGGCATCCTCAGGAGCAAAAAAGACAAACGTCCAGCTTTTGCTGCCACAGCAGAGGTGCCAGCGGGGAAAAGTAATGCTGGTTCTCACTGCGTCCTGGAACCCTTTCAAATGCCCCAGACAATTTGGCCCTCTCTGCTTTCCTGCGGACTGCATCTTCAAAAGCACCTGTTTTCGCTTTCGGCAGCCTCCGGAGCAAAAAAGACAAACGTCCAGCTTTTGCTGCCACAGCAAAGGTGCCAGCGGGGAAAAGTAATGCTGGTTCTCACTACCTCCTAGAACTCTTTCAAATGCCACAGACAATTTGGCCCTGTCTGCTTTCCTGCGGACTCCATCCTCAAAAGCACCTGTTTTCGCTTTCGGCAGCCTCCGGAGCAAAAAAGACAAACGTCCAGGTTTTGCTGCCACAGCAAAGGTGCCAGCGGGGAAAAGTAATGCTGGTTCTCACTGCGTCCTGGAACCTCTTCAAATGCCACAGACAATTTGGCCCTCTCTGCTTTCCTGCGGACTCCATCCTCAAAAGCACCTGTTTTCGCTTTCGGCAACCTCAGGAGCAAAAAAGAGAAACGTCCAGGTTTTCCTGCCACAGCAAAGGTGCCAGCGGGCAAAAGTAATGCTGGTTCTCACTGCCTCCTGGAACCCTTTTCAAATGCCCCAGACAATTTGGCCCTCTCTGCTTTCCTGCGGACTCCATCCTCAAAAGCACCTGTTTTCGTTTTCGGCAGCCTCCGGAGCAAAAAAGACAAACGTCCAGCTTTTGCTGCCACAGCAAAGGTGCCAGCGGGGAAAAGTAATGCTGGTTCTCATTGCCTCCTGGAACTCTTTCAAATGCCCCAGACAATTTGGTCCTCTCTGCTTTCCTGCGGACTTCATCCTTAAAAGCACCTGTTTTCACTTTCGGCATCCTCCGGAGCAAAAAAGACAAACGTCCAGCTTTTGCTGCCACAGCAAAGGTGCCAGCGGGGAAAAGTAATGCTGGTTCTCACTGCCTCCTGGAACCCTTTCAAATGCCACAGACAATTTGGCCCTCTCTGCTTTTCTGCGGACTCCATCCTCAAAAGCACCTGTTTTCGCTTTCGGCAGCCTCCAGAGCAAAAAAGACAAACGTCCAGCTTTTGCTGCCACAGCAAATTTGCCAGCGGGGAAAAGTAATGCTGGTCCTCATTGCCTCCTGGAACTCTTTCAAATGCCCCAGACAATTTGGCCCTCTCTGCTTTCCTGCGGACTCCATCCTCAAAAGCACCTGTTTTAGCTTTCGGCATCCTCAGGAGCAAAAAAGACAAACGTCCAGCTTTTGCTGCCACAGCAGAGGTGCCAGCGGGGAAAAGTAATGCTGGTTCTCACTGCCTCCTGGAACTCTTTCAAATGCCCCAGACAATTTGGCCCTCTCTGCTTTCCTGCGGACTCCATCCTCAAAAGCACCTGTTTTCGCTTTCGGCAACCTCCGGAGCAAAAAAGACAAACGTCCAGCTTTTGCTGCCACAGCAAAGGTGCCAGCCGGGAAAAGTAATGCTGGTTCTCACTGCCTCCTGGAACTCTTTCAAATGCCCCAGACAATTTGGCCCTCTCTGCTTTCCTGCGGACTCCATCCTCAAAAGCACCTGTTTTCGCTTTCGGCAGCCTCCAGAGCAAAAAAGACAAACGTCCAGGTTTTGCTGCCACAGCAAAGGTGCCAGCGGGGAAAAGTGATGCTGGTCCTCATTGCCTCCTGGAACCTCTTCAAATGCCCCAGACAATTTGGCCCTCTCTGCTTTCCTGCGGATTCCATCCTCAAAAGCACCTGTTTTCGCTTTCGGCAGCCTCCAGAGCAAAAAAGACAAACGTCCAGCTTTTGCTGCCACAGCAAAGGTGCCAACCGGGAAAAGTAATGCTGGTTCTCACTACCTCCTGGAACTCTTTCAAATGCCCCAGACAATTCGGCCCTCTCTGCTTTCCTGCGGACTCCATCCTCAAAAGCACCTGTTTTCGCTTTCGGCAGCCTCCAAAGCAAAAAAGACAAACGTCCAGCTTTTGCTGCCACAGCAAAGATGCCAGGGGGAAAAGTAATGCTGGTTCTTACTACCTCCTAGAACTCTTTCAAATGCCCCAGAGAATTTGGCCCTCTCTGCTTTCCTGCGGACTCCATCCTCAAAAGCACCTGTTTTCGCTTTCGGCATCCTCAGGAGCAAAAAAGACAAACGTCCAGCTTTTGCTGCCACAGCAGAGGTGCCAGCGGGGAAAAGTAATGCTGGTTCTCACTGCCTCCTGGAACCCTTTCAAATGCCCCAGACAATTTGGCCCTCTCTGCTTTCCTGCGGACTCCATCCTCAAAAGCACCTGTTTTCGCTTTCGGCAGCCTCCGGAGGAAAAAAGACAAACGTCCAGCTTTTGCTGCCACAGCAAAGGTGCCAGCGGGGAAAAGTAATGCTGGTTCTCACTACCTCCTAGAACTCTTTCAAATGCCACAGACAATTTGGCCCTCTCTGCTTTCCTGCGGACTCCATCCTCAAAAGCACCTGTTTTCGCTTTCGGCAGCCTCCAGAGCAAAAAAGACAAACGTCCAGGTTTTGCTGCCACAGCAAAGGTGCCAGCGGCGAAAAGTAATGCTGGTTCTCACTGCGTCCTGGAACCTCTTCAAATGCCCCAGACAATTTGGCCCTCTCTGCTTTCCTGCGGACTCCATCCTCAAAAGCACCTGTTTTCGCTTTCGGCAACCTCCGGAGCAAAAAAGACAAACGTCCAGCTTTTGCTGCCACAGCAAAGGTGCCAGCCGGGAAAAGTAATGCTGGTTCTCACTGCCTCCTGGAACTCTTTCAAATGCCCCAGACAATTTGGCCCTCTCTGCTTTCCTGCGGACTCCATCCTCAAAAGCACCTGTTTTCGCTTTCGGCAGCCTCCAGAGCAAAAAAGACAAACGTCCAGGTTTTGCTGCCACAGCAAAGGTGCCAGCGGGGAAAAGTTATGCTGGTCCTCATTGCCTCCTGGAACCTCTTCAAATGCCCCAGACAATTTGGCCCTCTCTGCTTTCCTGCGGACTCCATCCTCAAAAGCACCTGTTTTCGCTTTCGGCAGCCTCCAGAGCAAAAAAGACAAACGTCCAGCTTTTGCTGCCACAGCAAAGGTGCCAGCCGGGAAAAGTAATGCTGGTTCTCACTACCTCCTGGAACGCTTTCAAATGCCCCAGACAATTCGGCCCTCTCTGCTTTCCTGCGGACTCCATCCTCAAAAGCACCTGTTTTCGCTTTCGGCAGCCTCCAAAGCAAAAAAGACAAACGTCCAGCTTTTGCTGCCACAGCAAAGATGCCAGGGGGAAAAGTAATGCTGGTTCTTACTACCTCCTAGAACTCTTTCAAATGCCCCAGAGAATTTGGCCCTCTCTGCTTTCCTGCGGACTCCATCCTCAAAAGCACCTGTTTTCGCTTTCGGCATCCTCAGGAGCAAAAAAGACAAACGTCCAGCTTTTGCTGCCACAGCAGAGGTGCCAGCGGGGAAAAGTAATGCTGGTTCTCACTGCCTCCTGGAACCCTTTCAAATGCCCCAGACAATTTGGCCCTCTCTGCTTTCCTGCGGACTCCATCCTCAAAAGCACCTGTTTTCGCTTTTGGCAGCCTCCGGAGGAAAAAAGACAAACGTCCAGCTTTTGATGCCACAGCAAAGGTGCCAGCGGGGAAAAGTAATGCTGGTTCTCACTACCTCCTAGAACTCTTTCAAATGCCACAGACAATTTGGCCCTCTCTGCTTTCCTGCGGACTCCATCCTCAAAAGCACCTATTTTCGCTTTCGGCAGCCTCCAGAGCAAAAAAGACAAACGTCCAGGTTTTGCTGCCACAGCAAAGGTGCCAGCGGCGAAAAGTAATGCTGGTTCTCACTGCGTCCTGGAACCTCTTCAAATGCCCCAGACAATTTGGCCCTCTCTGCTTTCCTGCGGACTCCATCCTCAAAAGCACCTGTTTTCGCTTTCGGCAGCCTCCGGAGCAAAAAAGACAAACGTCCAGGTTTTGCTGCCACAGCAAAGGTGCCATCGGGGAAAAGTAATGCTGGTTCTCACTACCTCCTGGAACCCTTTCAAATGCCCCAGACAATTTGGCCCTCTCTGCTTTCCTGCGGACTCCATCCTCAAAAGCACCTGTTTTCGCTTTCGGCAGCCTCCAAAGCAAAAAAGACAAACGTCCAGCTTTTGCTGCCACAGCAAAGGTGCCAGCGGGGAAAAGTAATGCTGGTTCTCACTACCTCCTAGAACTCTTTCAAATGCCACAGACAATTTGGCCCTCTCTGCTTTCCTGCGGACTCCATCCTCAAAAGCACCTGTTTTCGCTTTCGGCAGCCTCCAGAGCAAAAAAGACAAACGTCCAGCTTTTGCTGCCACAGCAAAGGTGCCAGCCGGGAAAAGTAATGCTGGTTCTCACTACCTCCTGGAACTCTTTCAAATGCCCCAGACAATTCGGCCCTCTCTGCTTTCCTGCGGACTCCATCCTCAAAAGCACCTGTTTTCGCTTTCGGCATCCTCAGGAGCAAAAAAGACAAACGTCCAGGTTTTGCTGCCACAGCAGAGGTGCCAGCGGGCAAAAGTAATGCTGGTTCTCACTGCCTCCTGGAACCCTTTCAAATGCCCCAGACAATTTGGCCCTCTCTGCTTTCCTGCGGACTCCATCCTCAAAAGCACCTGTTTTCGCTTTCGGCAGCCTCCGGAGGAAAAAAGACAAACGTCCAGCTTTTGCTGCCACAGCAAAGGTGCCAGCGGGGAAAAGTAATGCTGGTTCTCACTACCTCCTAGAACTCTTTCAAATGCCACAGACAATTTGGCCCTCTCTGCTTTCCTGCGGACTCCATCCTCAAAAGCACCTGTTTTCGCTTTCGGCAGCCTCCAGAGCAAAAAAGACAAACGTCCAGGTTTTGCTGCCACAGCAAAGGTGCCAGCGGCGAAAAGTAATGCTGGTTCTCACTGCCTCCTGGAACCTCTTCAAATGCCCCAGACAATTTGGCCCTCTCTGCTTTCCTGCGGACTCCATCCTCAAAAGCACCTGTTTTCGCTTTCGGCAACCTCCGGAGCAAAAAAGACAAACGTCCAGCTTTTGCTGCCACAGCAAAGGTGCCAGCCGGGAAAAGTAATGCTGGTTCTCACTGCCTCCTGGAACTCTTTCAAATGCCCCAGACAATTTGGCCCTCTCTGCTTTCCTGCGGACTCCATCCTCAAAAGCACCTGTTTTCGCTTTCGGCAGCCTCCAGAGCAAAAAAGACAAACGTCCAGGTTTTGCTGCCACAGCAAAGGTGCCAGCCGGGAAAAGTAATGCTGGTTCTCACTGCCTCCTGGAACTCTTTCAAATGCCCCAGACAATTTGGCCCTCTCTGCTTTCCAACGGACTCCATCCTCAAAAGCACCTGTTTTCGCTTTCGGCAGCCTCCAGAGCAAAAAAGACAAACGTCCAGCTTTTGCTGCCACAGCAAAGGATCCAGTGGGGAAATGTGATGCTGGTCCTCATTGCCTCCTGGAACTCTTTCAAATGCCCCAGACAATTTGGCCCTCTCTGCTTTCCTGCGGACTCCATCCTCAAAAGCACCTGTTTTAGCTTTCGGCATCCTCAGGAGCAAAAAAGACAAACGTCCAGCTTTTGCTGCCACAGCAGAGGTGCCAGCGGGGAAAAGTAATGCTGGTTCTCACTGCCTCCTGGAACTCTTTCAAATGCCCCAGACAATTTGGCCCTCTCTGCTTTCCTGCGGACTCCATCCTCAAAAGCACCTGTTTTCGCTTTCGGCAACCTCCGGAGCAAAAAAGACAAACGTCCAGCTTTTGCTGCCACAGCAAAGGTGCCAGCCGGGAAAAGTAATGCTGGTTCTCACTGCCTCCTGGAACTCTTTCAAATGCCCCAGACAATTTGGCCCTCTCTGCTTTCCTGCGGACTCCATCCTCAAAAGCACCTGTTTTCGCTTTCGGCAGCCTCCAGAGCAAAAAAGACAAACGTCCAGGTTTTGCTGCCACAGCAAAGGTGCCAGCGGGGAAAAGTGATGCTGGTCCTCATTGCCTCCTGGAACCTCTTCAAATGCCCCAGACAATTTGGCCCTCTCTGCTTTCCTGCGGACTCCATCCTCAAAAGCACCTGTTTTCGCTTTCGGCAGCCTCCAGAGCAAAAAAGACAAACGTCCAGCTTTTGCTGCCACAGCAAAGGTGCCAACCGGGAAAAGTAATGCTGGTTCTCACTACCTCCTGGAACTCTTTCAAATGCCCCAGACAATTCGGCCCTCTCTGCTTTCCTGCGGACTCCATCCTCAAAAGCACCTGTTTTCGCTTTCGGCAGCCTCCAAAGCAAAAAAGACAAACGTCCAGCTTTTGCTGCCACAGCAAAGATGCCAGGGGGAAAAGTAATGCTGGTTCTTACTACCTCCTAGAACTCTTTCAAATGCCCCAGAGAATTTGGCCCTCTCTGCTTTCCTGCGGACTCCATCCTCAAAAGCACCTGTTTTCGCTTTCGGCATCCTCAGGAGCAAAAAAGACAAACGTCCAGCTTTTGCTGCCACAGCAGAGGTGCCAGCGGGGAAAAGTAATGCTGGTTCTCACTGCCTCCTGGAACCCTTTCAAATGCCCCAGACAATTTGGCCCTCTCTGCTTTCCTGCGGACTCCATCCTCAAAAGCACCTGTTTTCGCTTTCGGCAGCCTCCGGAGGAAAAAAGACAAACGTCCAGCTTTTGCTGCCACAGCAAAGGTGCCAGCGGGGAAAAGTAATGCTGGTTCTCACTACCTCCTAGAACTCTTTCAAATGCCACAGACAATTTGGCCCTCTCTGCTTTCCTGCGGACTCCATCCTCAAAAGCACCTGTTTTCGCTTTCGGCAGCCTCCAGAGCAAAAAAGACAAACGTCCAGCTTTTGCTGCCACAGCAAAGGTGCCAGCGGCGAAAAGTAATGCTGGTTCTCACTGCGTCCTGGAACCTCTTCAAATGCCCCAGACAATTTGGCCCTCTCTGCTTTCCTGCGGACTCCATCCTCAAAAGCACCTGTTTTCGCTTTCGGCAACCTCCGGAGCAAAAAAGACAAACGTCCAGCTTTTGCTGCCACAGCAAAGGTGCCAGCCGGGAAAAGTAATGCTGGTTCTCACTGCCTCCTGGAACTCTTTCAAATGCCCCAGACAATTTGGCCCTCTCTGCTTTCCTGCGGACTCCATCCTCAAAAGCACCTGTTTTCGCTTTCGGCAGCCTCCAGAGCAAAAAAGACAAACGTCCAGGTTTTGCTGCCACAGCAAAGGTGCCAGCGGGGAAAAGTTATGCTGGTCCTCATTGCCTCCTGGAACCTCTTCAAATGCCCCAGACAATTTGGCCCTCTCTGCTTTCCTGCGGACTCCATCCTCAAAAGCACCTGTTTTCGCTTTCGGCAGCCTCCGGAGCAAAAAAGACAAACGTCCAGCTTTTGCTGCCACAGCAAAGGTGCCAGCCGGGAAAAGTAATGCTGGTTCTCACTACCTCCTGGAACGCTGTCAAATGCCCCAGACAATTCGGCCCTCTCTGCTTTCCTGCGGACTCCATCCTCAAAAGCACCTGTTTTCGCTTTCGGCAGCCTCCAAAGCAAAAAAGACAAACGTCCAGCTTTTGCTGCCACAGCAAAGATGCCAGGGGGAAAAGTAATGCTGGTTCTTACTACCTCCTAGAACTCTTTCAAATGCCCCAGAGAATTTGGCCCTCTCTGCTTTCCTGCGGACTCCATCCTCAAAAGCACCTGTTTTCGCTTTCGGCATCCTCAGGAGCAAAAAAGACAAACGTCCAGCTTTTGCTGCCACAGCAGAGGTGCCAGCGGGGAAAAGTAATGCTGGTTCTCACTGCCTCCTGGAACCCTTTCAAATGCCCCAGACAATTTGGCCCTCTCTGCTTTCCTGCGGACTCCATCCTCAAAAGCACCTGTTTTCGCTTTCGGCAGCCTCCGGAGGAAAAAAGACAAACGTCCAGCTTTTGATGCCACAGCAAAGGTGCCAGCGGGGAAAAGTAATGCTGGTTCTCACTACCTCCTAGAACTCTTTCAAATGCCACAGACAATTTGGCCCTCTCTGCTTTCCTGCGGACTCCATCCTCAAAAGCACCTATTTTCGCTTTCGGCAGCCTCCAGAGCAAAAAAGACAAACGTCCAGGTTTTGCTGCCACAGCAAAGGTGCCAGCGGCGAAAAGTAATGCTGGTTCTCACTGCGTCCTGGAACCTCTTCAAATGCCCCAGACAATTTGGCCCTCTCTGCTTTCCTGCGGACTCCATCCTCAAAAGCACCTGTTTTCGCTTTCGGCAGCCTCCGGAGCAAAAAAGACAAACGTCCAGGTTTTGCTGCCACAGCAAAGGTGCCATCGGGGAAAAGTAATGCTGGTTCTCACTACCTCCTGGAACCCTTTCAAATGCCCCAGACAATTTGGCCCTCTCTGCTTTCCTGCGGACTCCATCCTCAAAAGCACCTGTTTTCGCTTTCGGCAGCCTCCAAAGCAAAAAAGACAAACGTCCAGCTTTTGCTGCCACAGCAAAGGTGCCAGCGGGGAAAAGTAATGCTGGTTCTCACTACCTCCTAGAACTCTTTCAAATGCCACAGACAATTTGGCCCTCTCTGCTTTCCTGCGGACTCCATCCTCAAAAGCACCTGTTTTCGCTTTCGGCAGCCTCCAGAGCAAAAAAGACAAACGTCCAGCTTTTGCTGCCACAGCAAAGGTGCCAGCCGGGAAAAGTAATGCTGGTTCTCACTACCTCCTGGAACTCTTTCAAATGCCCCAGACAATTCGGCCCTCTCTGCTTTCCTGCGGACTCCATCCTCAAAAGCACCTGTTTTCGCTTTCGGCATCCTCAGGAGCAAAAAAGACAAACGTCCAGGTTTTGCTGCCACAGCAAAGGTGCCAGCGGGCAAAAGTAATGCTGGTTCTCACTGCCTCCTGGAACCCTTTCAAATGCCCCAGACAATTTGGCCCTCTCTGCTTTCCTGCGGACTCCATCCTCAAAAGCACCTGTTTTCGCTTTCGGCAGCCTCCGGAGGAAAAAAGACAAACGTCCAGCTTTTGCTGCCACAGCAAAGGTGCCAGCGGGGAAAAGTAATGCTGGTTCTCACTACCTCCTAGAACTCTTTCAAATGCCACAGACAATTTGGCCCTCTCTGCTTTCCTGCGGACTCCATCCTCAAAAGCACCCGTTTTCGCTTTCGGCAGCCTCCAGAGCAAAAAAGACAAACGTCCAGGTTTTGCTGCCACAGCAAAGGTGCCAGCGGCGAAAAGTAATGCTGGTTCTCACTGCCTCCTGGAACCTCTTCAAATGCCCAAGACAATTTGGCCCTCTCTGCTTTCCTGCGGACTCCATCCTCAAAAGCACCTGTTTTCGCTTTCGGCAACCTCCGGAGCAAAAAAGACAAACGTCCAGCTTTTGCTGCCACAGCAAAGGTGCCAGCCGGGAAAAGTAATGCTGGTTCTCACTGCCTCCTGGAACTCTTTCAAATGCCCCAGACAATTTGGCCCTCTCTGCTTTCCTGCGGACTCCATCCTCAAAAGCACCTCTTTTCGCTTTCGGCAGCCTCCAGAGCAAAAAAGACAAACGTCCAGGTTTTGCTGCCACAGCAAAGGTGCCAGCCGGGAAAAGTAATGCTGGTTCTCATTGCCTCCTGGAACCTCTTCAAATGCCCCAGACAATTTGGCCCTCTCTGCTTTCCTGCGGACTCCATCCTCAAAAGCACCTGTTTTCGCTTTCGGCAGCCTCCAGAGCAAAAAAGACAAACGTCCAGCTTTTGCTGCCACAGCAAAGGTGCCAGCCGGGAAAAGTAATGCTGGTTCTCACTACCTCCTGGAACTCTTTCAAATGCCCCAGACAATTCGGCCCTCTCTGCTTTCCTGCGGACTCCATCCTCAAAAGCACCTGTTTTCGCTTTCGGCAGCCTCCAAAGCAAAAAAGACAAACGTCCAGCTTTTGCTGCCACAGCAGAGGTGCCAGCGGGGAAAAGTAATGCTGGTTCTCACTGCCTCCTGGAACCCTTTCAAATGCCCCAGACAATTTGGCCCTCTCTGCTTTCCTGCTGACTCCATCCTCAAAAGCACCTGTTTTCGCTTTCGGCAGCCTCCGGAGGAAAAAAGACAAACGTCCAGCTTTTGCTGCCACAGCAAAGGTGCCAGCGGGGAAAAGTAATGCTGGTTCTCACTACCTCCTAGAACTCTTTCAAATGCCACAGACAATTTGGCCCTCTCTGCTTTCCTGCGGACTCCATCCTCAAAAGCACCTATTTTCGCTTTCGGCAGCCTCCAGAGCAAAAAAGACAAACGTCCAGGTTTTGCTGCCACAGCAAAGGTGCCAGCGGCGAAAAGTAATGCTGGTTCTCACTGCGTCCTGGAACCTCTTCAAATGCCCCAGACAATTTGGCCCTCTCTGCTTTCCTGCGGACTCCATCCTCAAAAGCACCTGTTTTCGCTTTCGGCAGCCTCCGGAGCAAAAAAGACAAACGTCCAGGTTTTGCTGCCACAGCAAAGGTGCCAGCGGGGAAAAGTAATGCTGGTTCTCACTACCTCCTGGAACTCTTTCAAATGCCCCAGACAATTTGGCCCTCTCTGCTTTCCTGCGGACTCCATCCTCAAAAGCACCTGTTTTCGCTTTCGGCAGCCTCCAAAGCAAAAAAGACAAACGTTCAGCTTTTGCTGCCACAGCAAAGGTGCCAGCGGGGAAAAGTAATGCTGGTTCTCACTACCTCCTAGAACTCTTTCAAATGCCCCAGACAATTTGGCCCTCTCTGCTTTCCTGCGGACTCCATCCTCAAAAGCACCTGTTTTCGCTTTCGGCAGCCTCCAGAGCAAAAAAGACAAACGTCCAGCTTTTGCTGCCACAGCAAAGGTGCCAGCCGGGAAAAGTAATGCTGGTTCTCACTACCTCCTGGAACTCTTTCAAATGCCCCAGACAATTCGGCCCTCTCTGCTTTCCTGCGGACTCCATCCTCAAAAGCACCTGTTTTCGCTTTCGGCAGCCTCCAAAGCAAAAAAGACAAACGTCCAGCTTTTGCTGCCACAGCAAAGATGGCAGTGGGAAAAGTAATGCTGGTTCTTACTACCTCCTAGAACTCTTTCAAATGCCCCAGAGAATTTGGCCCTCTCTGCTTTCCTGCGGACTCCATCCTCAAAAGCACCTGTTTTCGCTTTCGGCATCCTCAGGAGCAAAAAAGACAAACGTCCAGCTTTTGCTGCCACAGCAGAGGTGCCAGCGGGGAAAAGTAATGCTGGTTCTCACTACCTCCTGGAACCCTTTCAAATGCCCCAGACAATTTGGCCCTCTCTGCTTTCCTGCGGACTCCATCCTCAAAAGCACCTGTTTTCGCTTTCGGCAGCCTCCGGAGGAAAAAAGACAAACGTCCAGCTTTTGCTGCCACAGCAAAGGTGCCAGCGGGGAAAAGTAATGCTGGTTCTCACTACCTCCTAGAACTCTTTCAAATGCCACAGACAATTTGGCCCTCTCTGCTTTCCTGCGGACTCCATCCTCAAAAGCACCTGTTTTCGCTTTCGGCAGCCTCCAGAGCAAAAAAGACAAACGTCCAGCTTTTGCTGCCACAGCAAAGGTGCCAGCGGCGAAAAGTAATGCTGGTTCTCACTGCGTCCTGGAACCTCTTCAAATGCCCCAGACAATTTGGCCCTCTCTGCTTTCCTGCGGACTCCATCCTCAAAAGCACCTGTTTTCGCATTCGGCAGCCTCCGGAGCAAAAAAGACAAACGTCCAGGTTTTGCTGCCACAGCAAAGGTGCCAGCCGGGAAAAGTAATGCTGGTTCTCACTACCTCCTGGAACCCTTTCAAATGCCCCAGACAATTTGGCCCTCTCTGCTTTCCTGCGGACTCCATCCTCAAAAGCACCTCTTTTCGCTTTCGGCAGCCTCCAGAGCAAAAAAGACAAACGTCCAGGTTTTGCTGCCACAGCAAAGGTGCCAGCGGGGAAAAGTAATGCTGGTTCTCACTACCTCCTGGAACTCTTTCAAATGCCCCAGACAATTTGGCCCTCTCTGCTTTCCTGCGGACTGCATCCTTAAAAGCACCTGTTTTCGCTTTCGGCAGCATCCAAAGCAAAAAAGACAAACGTCCAGCTTTTGCTGCCACAGCAAAGGTGCCAGCGGGGAAAAGTAATGCTGGTTCTCACTACCTCCTAGAACTCTTTCAAATGCCACAGACAATTTGGCCCTCTCTTCTTTCCTGCGGACTCCATCCTCAAAAGCACCTGTTTTCGCTTTCGGCAGCCTCAGGAGCAAAAAAGACAAACGTCCAGCTTTTGCTGCCACAGCAGAGGTGCCAGCGGGGAAAAGTAATGCTGGTTCTCACTGCCTCCTGGAACTCTTTCAAATGCCACAGACAATTTGGCCCTCTCTGCTTTCCTGCGGACTCCATCCTCAAAAGCACCTGTTTTCGCTTTCGGCAGCCTCCGGAGCAAAAAAGACAAACGTCCAGCTTTTGCTGCCACAGCAAAGGTGCCAGCGGGCAAAAGTAATGCTGGTCCTCATTGCCTCCTGGAACCTCTTCAAATGCCACAGACAATTTGGCCCTCTCTGCTTTCCTGCGGACTCCATCCTCAAAAGCACCTGTTTTCGCTTTCGGCATCCTCAGGAGCAAAAAAGACAAACGTCCAGGTTTTGCTGCCACAGCAAAGGTGCCAGCCGGGAAAAGTAATGCTGGTTCTCACTACCTCCTGGAACTCTTTCAAATGCCCCAGACAATTCGGCCCTCTCTGCTTTCCTGCGGACTCCATCCTCAAAAGCACCTGTTTTCGCTTTCGGCAGCCTCCAAAGCAAAAAAGACAAACGTCCAGGTTTTGCTGCCACAGCAAAGGTGCCAGCGGCGAAAAGTAATGCTGGTTCTCACTGCGTCCTGGAACCTCTTCAAATGCCCCAGACAATTTGGCCCTCTCTGCTTTCCTGCGGACTCCATCCTCAAAAGCACCTGTTTTCGCTTTCGGCAGCCTCCGGAGCAAAAAAGACAAACGTCCAGGTTTTGCTGCCACAGCAAAGGTGCCAGCGGGGAAAAGTAATGCTGGTTCTCACTACCTCCTGGAACTCTTTCAAATGCCCCAGACAATTTGGCCCTCTCTGCTTTCCTGCGGACTCCATCCTCAAAAGCACCTGTTTTCGCTTTCGGCAGCCTCCAAAGCAAAAAAGACAAACGTTCAGCTTTTGCTGCCACAGCAAAGGTGCCAGCGGGGAAAAGTAATGCTGGTTCTCACTACCTCCTAGAACTCTTTCAAATGCCCCAGACAATTTGGCCCTCTCTGCTTTCCTGCGGACTCCATCCTCAAAAGCACCTGTTTTCGCTTTCGGCAGCCTCCACAGCAAAAAAGACAAACGTCCAGCTTTTGCTGCCACAGCAATGGTGCCAGCCGGGAAAAGTAATGCTGGTTCTCACTACCTCCTGGAACTCTTTCAAATGCCCCAGACAATTCGGCCCTCTCTGCTTTCCTGCGGACTCCATCCTCAAAAGCACCTGTTTTCGCTTTCGGCAGCCTCCAAAGCAAAAAAGACAAACGTCCAGCTTTTGCTGCCACAGCAAAGATTCCAGGGGGAAAAGTAATGCTGGTTCTTACTACCTCCTAGAACTCTTTCAAATGCCCCAGAGAATTTGGCCCTCTCTGCTTTCCTGCGGACTCCATCCTCAAAAGCACCTGTTTTCGCTTTCGGCATCCTCAGGAGCAAAAAAGACAAACGTCCAGCTTTTGCTGCCACAGCAGAGGTGCCAGCGGGGAAAAGTAATGCTGGTTCTCACTACCTCCTGGAACCCTTTCAAATGCCCCAGACAATTTGGCCCTCTCTGCTTTCCTGCGGACTCCATCCTCAAAAGCACCTGTTTTCGCATTCGGCAGCCTCCGGAGCAAAAAAGACAAACGTCCAGCTTTTGCTGCCACAGCAAAGGTGCCAGCGGGGAAAAGTAATGCTGGTTCTCACTACCTCCTAGAACTCTTTCAAATGCCACAGACAATTTGGCCCTCTCTGCTTTCCTGCGGACTCCATCCTCAAAAGCACCTGTTTTCGCTTTCGGCAGCCTCCAGAGCAAAAAAGACAAACGTCCAGCTTTTGCTGCCACAGCAAAGGTGCCAGCGGCGAAAAGTAATGCTGGTTCTCACTGCGTCCTGGAACCTCTTCAAATGCCCCAGACAATTTGGCCCTCTCTGCTTTCCTGCGGACTCCATCCTCAAAAGCACCTGTTTTCGCATTCGGCAGCCTCCGGAGCAAAAAAGACAAACGTCCAGGTTTTGCTGCCACAGCAAAGGTGCCAGCCGGGAAAAGTAATGCTGGTTCTCACTACCTCCTGGAACCCTTTCAAATGCCCCAGACAATTTGGCCCTCTCTGCTTTCCTGCGGACTCCATCCTCAAAAGCACCTCTTTTCGCTTTCGGCAGCCTCCAGAGCAAAAAAGACAAACGTCCAGGTTTTGCTGCCACAGCAAAGGTGCCAGCGGGGAAAAGTAATGCTGGTTCTCACTACCTCCTGGAACTCTTTCAAATGCCCCAGACAATTTGGCCCTCTCTGCTTTCCTGCGGACTGCATCCTTAAAAGCACCTGTTTTCGCTTTCGGCAGCCTCCAAAGCAAAAAAGACAAACGTCCAGCTTTTGCTGCCACAGCAAAGGTGCCAGCGGGGAAAAGTAATGCTGGTTCTCACTACCTCCTAGAACTCTTTCAAATGCCACAGACAATTTGGCCCTCTCTTCTTTCCTGCGGACTCCATCCTCAAAAGCACCTGTTTTCGCTTTCGGCAGCCTCCGGAGCAAAAAAGACAAACGTCCAGCTTTTGCTGCCACAGCAAAGGTGCCAGCGGGCAAAAGTAATGCTGGTCCTCATTGCCTCCTGGAACCTCTTCAAATGCCACAGACAATTTGGCCCTCTCTGCTTTCCTGCGGACTCCATCCTCAAAAGCACCTGTTTTCGCTTTCGGCAACCTCAGGAGCAAAAAAGACAAACGTCCAGGTTTTGCTGCCACAGCAAAGGTGCCATCGGGGAAAAGTAATGCTGGTTCTCACTACCTCCTGGAACCCTTTCAAATGCCCCAGACAATTTGGCCCTCTCTGCTTTCTTGCGGACTCCATCCTCAAAAGCACCTCTTTTCGCTTTCGGCAGCCTCCAGAGCAAAAAAGACAAACGTCCAGGTTTTGCTGCCACAGCAAAGGTGCCAGCGGGGAAAAGTAATGCTGGTTCTCACTACCTCCTGGAACTCTTTCAAATGCCCCAGACAATTTGGCCCTCTCTGCTTTCCTGCGGACTCCATCCTCAAAAGCACCTGTTTTCGCTTTCGGCATCCTCAGGAGCAAAAAAGACAAACGTCCAGCTTTTGCTGCCACAGCAAAGGTGCCAGCGGGGAAAAGTAATGCTGGTTCTCACTACCTCCTAGAACTCTTTCAAATGCCACAGACAATTTGGCCCTCTCTGCTTTCCTGCGGACTCCATCCTCAAAAGCACCTGTTTTCGCTTTCGGCAGCCTCCAGAGCAAAAAAGACAAACGTCCAGCTTTTGCTGCCACAGCAAAGGTGCCAGCCGGGAAAAGTAATGCTGGTTCTCACTACCTCCTGGAACTCTTTCAAATGCCCCAGACAATTTGGCCCTCTCTGCTTTCCTGCGGACTCCATCCTCAAAAGCACCTGTTTTCGCTTTCGGCATCCTCAGGAGCAAAAAAGACAAACGTCCAGCTTTTGCTGCCACAGCAGAGGTGCCAGCGGGGAAAAGTAATGCTGGTTCTCACTGCCTCCTGGAACCCTTTCAAATGCCCCAGACAATTTGGCCCTCTCTGCTTTCCTGCGGACTCCATCCTCAAAAGCACCTGTTTTCGCTTTCGGCAGCCTCCGGAGGAAAAAAGACAAACGTCCAGCTTTTGCTGCCACAGCAAAGGTGCCAGCGGGGAAAAGTAATGCTGGTTCTCACTACCTCCTAGAACTCTTTCAAATGCCACAGACAATTTGGCCCTCTCTGCTTTCCTGCGGACTCCATCCTCAAAAGCACCTGTTTTCGCTTTCGGCAGCCTCCAGAGCAAAAAAGACAAACGTCCAGCTTTTGCTGCCACAGCAAAGGTGCCAGCGGCGAAAAGTAATGCTGGTTCTCACTGCCTCCTGGAACCTCTTCAAATGCCCCAGACAATTTGGCCCTCTCTGCTTTCCTGCGGACTCCATCCTCAAAAGCACCTGTTTTCGCTTTCGGCAACCTCCGGAGCAAAAAAGACAAACGTCCAGGTTTTGCTGCCACAGCAAAGGTGCCAGCCGGGAAAAGTAATGCTGGTTCTCACTGCCTCCTGGAACTCTTTCAAATGCCCCAGACAATTTGGCCCTCTCTGCTTTCCTGCGGACTCCATCCTCAAAAGCACCTGTTTTCGCTTTCGGCAGCCTCCAGAGCAAAAAAGACAAACGTCCAGGTTTTGCTGCCACAGCAAAGGTGCCAGCGGGGAAAAGTTATGCTGGTCCTCATTGCCTCCTGGAACCTCTTCAAATGCCCCAGACAATTTGGCCCTCTAAGCTTTCCTGCGGACTCCATCCTCAAAAGCACCTGTTTTCGCTTTCGGCAGCCTCCAGAGCAAAAAAGACAAATGTCCAGCTTTTGCTGCCACAGCAAAGGTGCCAGCCGGGAAAAGTAATGCTGGTTCTCACTACCTCCTGGAACTCTTTCAAATGCCCCAGACAATTCGGCCCTCTCTGCTTTCCTGCGGACTCCATCCTCAAAAGCACCTGTTTTCGCTTTCGGCAGCCTCCAAAGCAAAAAAGACAAACGTCCAGCTTTTGCTGCCACAGCAAAGATGCCAGGGGGAAAAGTAATGCTGGTTCTTACTACCTCCTAGAACTCTTTCAAATGCCCCAGAGAATTTGGCCCTCTCTGCTTTCCTGCGGACTCCATCCTCAAAAGCACCTGTTTTCGCTTTCGGCATCCTCAGGAGCAAAAAAGACAAACGTCCAGCTTTTGCTGCCACAGCAGAGGTGCCAGCGGGGAAAAGTAATGCTGGTTCTCACTGCCTCCTGGAACCCTTTCAAATGCCCCAGACAATTTGGCCCTCTCTGCTTTCCTGCTGACTCCATCCTCAAAAGCACCTGTTTTCGCTTTCGGCAGCCTCCGGAGGAAAAAAGACAAACGTCCAGCTTTTGCTGCCACAGCAAAGGTGCCAGCGGGGAAAAGTAATGCTGGTTCTCACTACCTCCTAGAACTCTTTCAAATGCCACAGACAATTTGGCCCTCTCTGCTTTCCTGCGGACTCCATCCTCAAAAGCACCTATTTTCGCTTTCGGCAGCCTCCAGAGCAAAAAAGACAAACGTCCAGGTTTTGCTGCCACAGCAAAGGTGCCAGCGGGCAAAAGTAATGCTGGTTCTCACTGCGTCCTGGAACCTCTTCAAATGCCACAGACAATTTGGCCCTCTCTGCTTTCCTGCGGACTCCATCCTCAAAAGCACCTGTTTTCGCTTTCGGCAGCCTCCGGAGCAAAAAAGACAAACGTCCAGGTTTTGCTGCCACAGCAAAGGTGCCAGCCGGGAAAAGTAATGCTGGTTCTCACTACCTCCTGGAACCCTTTCAAATGCCCCAGACAATTTGGCCCTCTCTGCTTTCCTGCGGACTCCATCCTCAAAAGCACCTCTTTTCGCTTTCGGCAGCCTCCAGAGCAAAAAAGACAAACGTCCAGGTTTTGCTGCCACAGCAAAGGTGCCAGCAGGGAAAAGTAATGCTGGTTCTCACTACCTCCTGGAACTCTTTCAAATGCCCCAGGCAATTTGGCCCTCTCTGCTTTCCTGCGGACTCCATCCTCAAAAGCACCTGTTTTCGCTTTCGGCAGCCTCCAAAGCAAAAAAGACAAACGTCCAGCTTTTGCTGCCACAGCAAAGGTGCCAGCGGGGAAAAGTAATGCTGGTTCTCACTACCTCCTAGAACTCTTTCAAATGCCCCAGACAATTTGGCCCTCTCTGCTTTCCTGCGGACTCCATCCTCAAAAGCACCTGTTTTCGCTTTCGGCAGCCTCCAGAGCAAAAAAGACAAACGTCCAGCTTTTGCTGCCACAGCAAAGGTGCCAGCCGGGAAAAGTAATGCTGGTTCTCACTACCTCCTGGAACTCTTTCAAATGCCCCAGACAATTCGGCCCTCTCTGCTTTCCTGCGGACTCCATCCTCAAAAGCACCTGTTTTCGCTTTCGGCAGCCTCCAAAGCAAAAAAGACAAACGTCCAGCTTTTGCTGCCACAGCAAAGATTCCAGGGGGAAAAGTAATGCTGGTTCTTACTACCTCCTAGAACTCTTTCAAATGCCCCAGAGAATTTGGCCCTCTCTGCTTTCCTGCGGACTCCATCCTCAAAAGCACCTGTTTTCGCTTTCGGCATCCTCAGGAGCAAAAAAGACAAACGTCCAGCTTTTGCTGCCACAGCAGAGGTGCCAGCGGGGAAAAGTAATGCTGGTTCTCACTGCCTCCTGGAACCCTTTCAAATGCCCCAGACAATTTGGCCCTCTCTGCTTTCCTGCGGACTCCATCCTCAAAAGCACCTGTTTTCGCTTTCGGCAGCCTCCGGAGGAAAAAAGACAAACGTCCAGCTTTTGCTGCCACAGCAAAGGTGCCAGCGGGGAAAAGTAATGCTGGTTCTCACTACCTCCTAGAACTCTTTCAAATGCCACAGACAATTTGGCCCTCTCTGCTTTCCTGCGGACTCCATCCTCAAAAGCACCTGTTTTCGCTTTCGGCAGCCTCCAGAGCAAAAAAGACAAACGTCCAGGTTTTGCTGCCACAGCAAAGGTGCCAGCGGCGAAAAGTAATGCTGGTTCTCACTGCGTCCTGGAACCTCTTCAAATGCCCCAGACAATTTGGCCCTCTCTGCTTTCCTGCGGACTCCATCCTCAAAAGCACCTGTTTTCGCATTCGGCAGCCTCCGGAGCAAAAAAGACAAACGTCCAGGTTTTGCTGCCACAGCAAAGGTGCCAGCCGGGAAAAGTAATGCTGGTTCTCACTACCTCCTGGAACCCTTTCAAATGCCCCAGACAATTTGGCCCTCTCTGCTTTCCTGCGGACTCCATCCTCAAAAGCACCTCTTTTCGCTTTCGGCAGCCTCCAGAGCAAAAAAGACAAACGTCCAGGTTTTGCTGCCACAGCAAAGGTGCCAGCGGGGAAAAGTAATGCTGGTTCTCACTACCTCCTGGAACTCTTTCAAATGCCCCAGACAATTTGGCCCTCTCTGCTTTCCTGCGGACTCCATCCTTAAAAGCACCTGTTTTCGCTTTCGGCAGCCTCCAAAGCAAAAAAGACAAACGTCCAGCTTTTGCTGCCACAGCAAAGGTGCCAGCGGGGAAAAGTAATGCTGGTTCTCACTACCTCCTAGAACTCTTTCAAATGCCACAGACAATTTGGCCCTCTCTTCTTTCCTGCGGACTCCATCCTCAAAAGCACCTGTTTTCGCTTTCGGCAGCCTCAGGAGCAAAAAAGACAAACGTCCAGGTTTTGCTGCCACAGCAAATGTGCCAGCTATGAAAAGTAATGCTGGTTCTCACTGCGTCCTGGAACCTCTTCAAATGCCACAGACAATTTGGCCCTCTCTGCTTTCCTGCGGACACCATCCTCAAAAGTACCTGTTTTCGCTTTCGGCAACCTCAGGAGCAAAAACGACAAACGTCCAGGTTTTGCTGCCACAGCAAAGGTGCCAGCGGGGAAAAGTAATGCTGGTTCTCACTGCCTCCTGGAACCCTTTCAAATGCCACAGACAATTTGGCCCTGTCTACTTTCCTGCGGACTCCATCCTCAAAAGAACCTGTTTTCGCTTTCGGCAGCCTCCAGAGCAAAAAAGACAAACGTCCAGCTTTTCCTGCCACAGCAAAGGTGCCAGCGGGGAAAAGTAATGCTGGTTCTCACTGCCTCCTGGAACCTCTTCAAATGCCCCAGACCATTTGGCCCTCTCTGCTTTCCTGCGGATTGTATCCTCAAAAGCGCCTTTTTTCACTTTCGGCGCCCTCCGGTGGTAAAAAGACAAACGTCCAGCTTTTGCTGCCACAGCAAAGGTGCCAGCGGGGAAAAGTAATGCTGGTCCTCATTGCCTCCTGGAACCTCTTCAAATGCCACAGACAATTTGGCCCTCTCTGCTTTCCTGTGGACTCCATCCTCAAAAGCACCTGTTTTCGCTTTCGGCAGCCTCCGGAGCAAAAAAGACAAACGTCCAGCTTTTGCTGCCACAGCAAAGGTGCCAGCGGGGAAAAGTAATGCTGGTTCTCATTGCCTCCTGGAACTCTTTCAAATGCCCCAGACAATTTGGCCCTCTCTGCTTTCCTGCGGACTTCATCCTTAAAAGCACCTGTTTTCACTTTCGGCATCCTCAGGAGCAAAAAATACAAACGTCCAGCTTTTGCTGCCACAGCAAAGGTGCCAGCGGGGAAAAGTAATGCTGGTTCTCACTGCCTCCTGGAACTCTTTCAAATGCCCCAGACAATTTGGCCCTCTCTGCTTTTCTGCGGACTCCATCCTCAAAAGCACCTGTTTTCGCTTTCGGCAGCCTCCAGAGCAAAAAAGACAAACGTCCAGCTTTTGCTGCCACAGCAAATTTGCCAGCGGGGAAAAGTAATGCTGGTCCTCATTGCCTCCTGGAACCTCTTCAAAAACCACAGACAATTTGGCCCTCTCTGCTTTCCTGCGGACTCCATCCTCAAAAGCACCTCTTTTCGCTTTCGGCAACCTCAGGAGCAAAAAAGACAAACGTCCAGGTTTTTCTGCCACAGCAGAGGTGCCAGCGGGGAGAAGTAATGCTGGTTCTCACTGCTTCCTGGAACTCTTTCAAATGCCCCAGACAATTTGGCCCTCTCTGCTTTCCTGCGGACTCCATCCTCAAAAGCACCTGTTTTCGCTTTCGGCAGCCTCCGGAGCAAAAAAGACAAACGTCCAGCTTTTGCTGCCACAGCAGAGGTGCCAGCGGGGAAAAGTAATGCTGGTTCTCACTGCCTCCTGGAACTCTTTCAAATGCCCCAGACAATTTGGCCCTCTCTGCTTTCCTGCGGACTCCATCCTCAAAAGCACCTGTTTTCGCTTTCGGCAACCTCCGGAGCAAAAAAGACAAACGTCCAGCTTTTGCTGCCACAGCAAAGGTGCCATCCGGGAAAAGTAATGCTGGTTCTCACTGCCTCCTGGAACTCTTTCAAATGCCCCAGACAATTTGGCCCTCTCTGCTTTCCTGCGGACTCCATCCTCAAAAGCACCTGTTTTCGCTTTCGGCAGCCTCCAGAGCAAAAAAGACAAACGTCCAGGTTTTGCTGCCACAGCAAAGGTGCCAGCGGGGAAAAGTTATGCTGGTCCTCATTGCCTCCTGGAACCTCTTCAAATGCCCCAGACAATTTGGCCCTCTCTGCTTTCCTGCGGACTCCATCCTCAAAAGCACCTGTTTTCGCTTTCGGCAGCCTCCAGAGCAAAAAAGACAAACGTCCAGCTTTTGCTGCCACAGCAAAGGTGCCAGCCGGGAAAAGTAATGCTGGTTCTCACTACCTCCTGGAACTCTTTCAAATGCCCCAGACAATTCGGCCCTCTCTGCTTTCCTGCGGACTCCATCCTCAAAAGCACCTGTTTTCGCTTTCGGCAGCCTCCAAAGCAAAAAAGACAAACGTCCAGCTTTTGCTGCCACAGCAAAGATGGCAGTGGGAAAAGTAATGCTGGTTCTTACTACCTCCTAGAACTCTTTCAAATGCCCCAGAGAATTTGGCCCTCTCTGCTTTCCTGCGGACTCCATCCTCAAAAGCACCTGTTTTCGCTTTCGGCATCCTCAGGAGCAAAAAAGACAAACGTCCAGCTTTTGCTGCCACAGCAGATGTGCCATCGGGGAAAAGTAATGCTGGTTCTCACTGCCTCCTGGAACCCTTTCAAATGCCCCAGACTATTTGGCCCTCTCTGCTTTCCTGCGGACTCCATCCTCAAAAGCACCTGTTTTCGCTTTCGGCAGCCTCTGGAGGAAAAAAGACAAACGTCCAGCTTTTGCTGCCACAGCAAAGGTGCCAGCGGGGAAAAGTAATGCTGGTTCTCACTACCTCCTAGAACTCTTTCAAATGCCACAGACAATTTGGCCCTCTCTGCTTTCCTGCGGACTCCATCCTCAAAAGCACCTGTTTTCGCTTTCGGCAGCCTCCAGAGCAAAAAAGACAAACGTCCAGGTTTTGCTGCCACAGCAAAGGTGCCAGCGGCGAAAAGTAATGCTGGTTCTCACTGCCTCCTGGAACCTCTTCAAATGCCCCAGACAATTTGGCCCTCTCTGCTTTCCTGCGGACTCCATCCTCAAAAGCACCTGTTTTCGCTTTCGGCAGCCTCCGGAGCAAAAAAGACAAACGTCCAGGTTTTGCTGCCACAGCAAAGGTGCCAGCCGGGAAAAGTAATGCTGGTTCTCACTACCTCCTGGAACCCTTTCAAATGCCCCAGACAATTTGGCCCTCTCTGCTTTCCTGCGGACTCCATCCTCAAAAGCACCTCTTTTCGCTTTTGGCAGCCTCCAGAGCAAAAAAGAAAAACGTCCAGGTTTTGCTGCCACAGCAAAGGTGCCAGCCGGGAAAAGTAATGCTGGTTCTCACTACCTCCTGGAACTCTTTCAAATGCCCCAGACAATTTGGCCCTCTCTGCTTTTCTGCGGACTCCATCCTCAAAAGCACCTGTTTTCGCTTTCGGCAGCCTCCAGAGCAAAAAAGACAAACGTCCAGCTTTTGCTGCCACAGCAAATTTGCCAGCGGGGAAAAGTAATGCTGGTCCTCATTGCCTCCTGGAACCTCTTCAAAAACCACAGACAATTTGGCCCTCTCTGCTTTCCTGCGGACTCCATCCTCAAAAGCACCTGTTTTCACTTTCGGCAACTTCCGGAGCAAAAAAGACAAACGTCCAGCTTTTGCTGCCACAGCAAAGGTGCCATCCGGGAAAAGTAATGCTGGTTCTCACTGCCTCCTGGAACTCTTTCAAATGCCCCAGACAATTTGGCCCTCTCTGCTTTCCTGCGGACTCCATCCTCAAAAGCACCTGTTTTCGCTTTCGGCAGCCTCCAGAGCAAAAAAGACAAACGTCCAGGTTTTGCTGCCACAGCAAAGGTGCCAGCGGGGAAAAGTTATGCTGGTCCTCATTGCCTCCTGGAACCTCTTCAAATGCCCCAGACAATTTGGCCCTCTCTGCTTTCCTGCGGACTCCATCCTCAAAAGCACCTGTTTTCGCTTTCGGCAGCCTCCAGAGCAAAAAAGACAAACGTCCAGCTTTTGCTGCCACAGCAAAGGTGCCAGCCGGGAAAAGTAATGCTGGTTCTCACTACCTCCTGGAACTCTTTCAAATGCCCCAGACAATTCGGCCCTCTCTGCTTTCCTGCGGACTCCATCCTCAAAAGCACCTGTTTTCGCTTTCGGCAGCCTCCAAAGCAAAAAAGACAAACGTCCAGCTTTTGCTGCCACAGCAAAGATGGCAGTGGGAAAAGTAATGCTGGTTCTTACTACCTCCTAGAACTCTTTCAAATGCCCCAGAGAATTTGGCCCTCTCTGCTTTCCTGCGGACTCCATCCTCAAAAGCACCTGTTTTCGCTTTCGGCATCCTCAGGAGCAAAAAAGACAAACGTCCAGCTTTTGCTGCCACAGCAGATGTGCCATCGGGGAAAAGTAATGCTGGTTCTCACTGCCTCCTGGAACCCTTTCAAATGCCCCAGACTATTTGGCCCTCTCTGCTTTCCTGCGGACTCCATCCTCAAAAGCACCTGTTTTCGCTTTCGGCAGCCTCCGGAGGAAAAAAGACAAACGTCCAGCTTTTGCTGCCACAGCAAAGGTGCCAGCGGGGAAAAGTAATGCTGGTTCTCACTACCTCCTAGAACTCTTTCAAATGCCACAGACAATTTGGCCCTCTCTGCTTTCCTGCGGACTCCATCCTCAAAAGCACCTGTTTTCGCTTTCGGCAGCCTCCAGAGCAAAAAAGACAAACGTCCAGGTTTTGCTGCCACAGCAAAGGTGCCAGCGGCGAAAAGTAATGCTGGTTCTCACTGCCTCCTGGAACCTCTTCAAATGCCCCAGACAATTTGGCCCTCTCTGCTTTCCTGCGGACTCCATCCTCAAAAGCACCTGTTTTCGCTTTCGGCAGCCTCCGGAGCAAAAAAGACAAACGTCCAGGTTTTGCTGCCACAGCAAAGGTGCCAGCCGGGAAAAGTAATGCTGGTTCTCACTACCTCCTGGAACCCTTTCAAATGCCCCAGACAATTTGGCCCTCTCTGCTTTCCTGCGGACTCCATCCTCAAAAGCACCTCTTTTCGCTTTTGGCAGCCTCCAGAGCAAAAAAGAAAAACGTCCAGGTTTTGCTGCCACAGCAAAGGTGCCAGCCGGGAAAAGTAATGCTGGTTCTCACTACCTCCTGGAACTCTTTCAAATGCCCCAGACAATTTGGCCCTCTCTGCTTTCCTGCGGACTCCATCCTTAAAAGCACCTGTTTTCGCTTTCGGCAGCCTCCAAAGCAAAAAAGACAAACGTACAGCTTTTGCTGCCACAGCAAAGGTGCCAGCGGGGAAAAGTAATGCTGGTTCTCACTACCTCCTAGAACTCTTTCAAATGCCACAGACAATTTGGCCCTCTCTTCTTTCCTGCGGACTCCATCCTCAAAAGCACCTGTTTTCGCTTTCGGCATCCTCAGGAGCAAAAAAGACAAACGTCCAGCTTTTGCTGTCACAGTAGAGGTGCCAGCGGGGAAAAGTAATGCTGGTCCTCACTGCCTCCTGGAACCCTTTCAAATGCCCCAGACAATTTGGCCCTCTCTGCTTTCCTGCGGACTGCATCTTCAAAAGCACCTGTTTTCGCTTTCGGCAGCCTCCGGAGCAAAAAAGACAAACGTCCAGCTTTTGCTGCCACAGCAAAGGTGCCAGCGGGGAAAAGTAATGCTGGTTCTCACTACCTCCTAGAACTCTTTCAAATGCCACAGACAATTTGGCCCTGTCTGCTTTCCTGCGGACTCCATCCTCAAAAGCACCTGTTTTCGCTTTCGGCAGCCTCCGGAGCAAAAAAGACAAACGTCCAGGTTTTGCTGCCACAGCAAAGGTGCCAGCGGGGAAAAGTAATGCTGGTTCTCACTGCGTCCTGCAACCTCTTCAAATGCCACAGACAATTTGGCCCTCTCTGCTTTCCTGCGGACTCCATCCTCAAAAGCACCTGTTTTCGCTTTCGGAAACCTCAGGAGCAAAAAAGACAAACGTCCAGGTTTTCCTGCCACAGCAAAGGTGCCAGCGGGCAAAAGTAATGCTGGTTCTCACTGCCTCCTGGAACCCTTTTCAAATGCCCCAGACAATTTGGCCCTCTCTGCTTTCCTGCGGACTCCATCCTCAAAAGCACCTGTTTTCGCTTTCGGCAGCCTCCGGAGCAAAAAAGACAAACGTCCAGCTTTTGCTGCCACAGCAAAGGTGCCAGCGGGGAAAAGTAATGCTGGTTCTCACTACCTCCTAGAACTCTTTCAAATGCCACAGACAATTTGGCCCTCTCTGCTTTCCTGCGGACTCCATCCTCAAAAGCACCTGTTTTCGCTTCGGCAGCCTCCAGAGCAAAAAAGACAAACGTCCAGGTTTTGCTGCCACAGCAAAGGTGCCAGCGGCGAAAAGTAATGCTGGTTCTCACTGCCTCCTGGAACCTCTTCAAATGCCCCAGACAATTTGGCCCTCTCTGCTTTCCTGCGGACTCCATCCTCAAAAGCACCTGTTTTCGCTTTCGGCAACCTCCGGAGCAAAAAAGACAAACGTCCAGCTTTTGCTGCCACAGCAAAGGTGCCAGCCGGGAAAAGTAATGCTGGTTCTCACTGCCTCCTGGAACTCTTTCAAATGCCCCAGACAATTTGGCCCTCTCTGCTTTCCTGCGGACTCCATCCTCAAAAGCACCTGTTTTCGCTTTCGGCAGCCTCCAGAGCAAAAAAGACAAACGTCCAGGTTTTGCTGCCACAGCAAAGGTGCCAGCGGGGAAAAGTTATGCTGGTCCTCATTGCCTCCTGGAACCTCTTCAAATGCCCCAGACAATTTGGCCCTCTCTGCTTTCCTGCGGACTCCATCCTCAAAAGCACCTGTTTTCGCTTTCGGCAGCCTCCAGAGCAAAAAAGACAAACGTCCAGCTTTTGCTGCCACAGCAAAGGTGCCAGCCGGGAAAAGTAATGCTGGTTCTCACTACCTCCTGGAACTCTTTCAAATGCCCCAGACAATTCGGCCCTCTCTGCTTTCCTGCGGACTCCATCCTCAAAAGCACCTGTTTTCGCTTTCGGCAGCCTCCAAAGCAAAAAAGACAAACGTCCAGCTTTTGCTGCCACAGCAAAGATGCCAGGGGGAAAAGTAATGCTGGTTCTTACTACCTCCTAGAACTCTTTCAAATGCCCCAGAGAATTTGGCCCTCTCTGCTTTCCTGCGGACTCCATCCTCAAAAGCACCTGTTTTCGCTTTCGGCATCCTCAGGAGCAAAAAAGACAAACGTCCAGCTTTTGCTGCCACAGCAGAGGTGCCATCGGGGAAAAGTAATGCTGGTTCTCACTGCCTCCTGGAACCCTTTCAAATGCCCCAGACAATTTGGCCCTCTCTGCTTTCCTGCGGACTCCATCCTCAAAAGCACCTGTTTTCGCTTTCGGCAGCCTCCGGAGGAAAAAAGACAAACGTCCAGCTTTTGCTGCCACAGCAAAGGTGCCAGCGGGGAAAAGTAATGCTGGTTCTCACTACCTCCTAGAACTCTTTCAAATGCCACAGACAATTTGGCCCTCTCTGCTTTCCTGCGGACTCCATCCTCAAAAGCACCTATTTTCGCTTTCGGCAGCCTCCAGAGCAAAAAAGACAAACGTCCAGGTTTTGCTGCCACAGCAAAGGTGCCAGCGGCGAAAAGTAATGCTGGTTCTCACTGCGTCCTGGAACCTCTTCAAATGCCCCAGACAATTTGGCCCTCTCTGCTTTCCTGCGGACTCCATCCTCAAAAGCACCTGTTTTCGCTTTCGGCAGCCTCCGGAGCAAAAAAGACAAACGTCCAGGTTTTGCTGCCACAGCAAAGGTGCCAGCCGGGAAAAGTAATGCTGGTTCTCACTACCTCCTGGAACCCTTTCAAATGCCCCAGACAATTTGGCCCTCTCTGCTTTCCTGCGGACTCCATCCTCAAAAGCACCTCTTTTCGCTTTCGGCAGCCTCCAGAGCAAAAAAGACAAACGTCCAGGTTTTGCTGCCACAGCAAAGGTGCCAGCGGGGAAAAGTAATGCTGGTTCTCACTACCTCCTGGAACTCTTTCAAATGCCCCAGACAATTTGGCCCTCTCTGCTTTCCTGCGGACTCCATCCTCAAAAGCACCTGTTTTCGCTTTCGGCAGCCTCCAAAGCAAAAAAGACAAACGTCCAGCTTTTGCTGCCACAGCAAAGGTGCCAGCGGCGAAAAGTAATGCTGGTTCTCACTACCTCCTAGAACTCTTTCAAATGCCCCAGACAATTTGGCCCTCTCTGCTTTCCTGCGGACTCCATCCTCAAAAGCACCTGTTTTCGCTTTCGGCAGCCTCCAGAGCAAAAAAGACAAACGTCCAGCTTTTGCTGCCACAGCAAAGGTGCCAGCCGGGAAAAGTAATGCTGGTTCTCACTACCTCCTGGAACTCTTTCAAATGCCCCAGACAATTCGGCCCTCTCTGCTTTCCTGCGGACTCCATCCTCAAAAGCACCTGTTTTCGCTTTCGGCAGCCTCCAAAGCAAAAAAGACAAACGTCCAGCTTTTGCTGCCACAGCAAAGATTCCAGGGGGAAAAGTAATGCTGGTTCTTACTACCTCCTAGAACTCTTTCAAATGCCCCAGACAATTTGGCCCTCTCTGCTTTCCTGCGGACTCCATCCTCAAAAGCACCTGTTTTCGCTTTCGGCATCCTCAGGAGCAAAAAAGACAAACGTCCAGCTTTTGCTGCCACAGCAAAGGTGCCAGCGGGGAAAAGTAATGCTGGTTCTCACTACCTCCTAGAACTCTTTCAAATGCCACAGACAATTTGGCCCTCTCTGCTTTCCTGCGGACTCCATCCTCAAAAGCACCTATTTTCGCTTTCGGCAGCCTCCAGAGCAAAAAAGACAAACGTCCAGGTTTTGCTGCCACAGCAAAGGTGCCAGCGGCGAAAAGTAATGCTGGTTCTCACTGCGTCCTGGAACCTCTTCAAATGCCCCAGACAATTTGGCCCTCTCTGCTTTCCTGCGGACTCCATCCTCAAAAGCACCTGTTTTCGCTTTCGGCATCCTCAGGAGCAAAAAAGACAAACGTCCAGGTTTTGCTGCCACAGCAAAGGTGCCAGCCGGGAAAAGTAATGCTGGTTCTCACTACCTCCTGGAACCCTTTCAAATGCCCCAGACAATTTGGCCCTCTCTGCTTTCCTGCGGACTCCATCCTCAAAAGCACCTCTTTTCGCTTTCGGCAGCCTCCAGAGCAAAAAAGACAAACGTCCAGGTTTTGCTGCCACAGCAAAGGTGCCAGCGGGGAAAAGTAATGCTGGTTCTCACTACCTCCTGGAACTCTTTCAAATGCCCCAGACAATTTGGCCCTCTCTGCTTTCCTGCGGACTCCATCCTCAAAAGCACCTGTTTTCGCTTTCGGCAGCCTCCAAAGCAAAAAAGAAAAACGTCCAGCTTTTGCTGCCACAGCAAAGGTGCCAGCGGGGAAAAGTAATGCTGGTTCTCACTACCTCCTAGAACTCTTTCAAATGCCCCAGACAATTTGGCCCTCTCTGCTTTCCTGCGGACTCCATCCTCAAAAGCACCTGTTTTCGCTTTCGGCAGCCTCCAGAGCAAAAAAGACAAACGTCCAGCTTTTGCTGCCACAGCAAAGGTGCCAGCCGGGAAAAGTAATGCTGGTTCTCACTACCTCCTGGAACTCTTTCAAATGCCCCAGACAATTCGGCCCTCTCTGCTTTCCTGCGGACTCCATCCTCAAAAGCACCTGTTTTCGCTTTCGGCAGCCTCCAAAGCAAAAAAGACAAACGTCCAGCTTTTGCTGCCACAGCAAAGATTCCAGGGGGAAAAGTAATGCTGGTTCTTACTACCTCCTAGAACTCTTTCAAATGCCCCAGACAATTTGGCCCTCTCTGCTTTCCTGCGGACTCCATCCTCAAAAGCACCTGTTTTCACTTTCGGCATCCTCAGGAGCAAAAAAGACAAACGTCCAGCTTTTGCTGCCACAGCAGAGGTGCCAGCGGGGAAAAGTAATGCTGGTTCTCACTGCCTCCTGGAACCCTTTCAAATGCCCCAGACAATTTGGCCCTCTCTGCTTTCCTGCGGACTCCATCCTCAAAAGCACCTGTTTTCGCTTTCGGCAGCCTCCGGAGGAAAAAAGACAAACGTCCAGCTTTTGCTGCCACAGCAAAGGTGCCAGCGGGGAAAAGTAATGCTGGTTCTCACTACCTCCTAGAACTCTTTCAAATGCCACAGACAATTTGGCCCTCTCTGCTTTCCTGCGGACTCCATCCTCAAAAGCACCTGTTTTCGCTTTCGGCAGCCTCCAGAGCAAAAAAGACAAACGTCCAGGTTTTGCTGCCACAGCAAAGGTGCCAGCGGCGAAAAGTAATGCTGGTTCTCACTGCGTCCTGGAACCTCTTCAAATGCCCCAGACAATTTGGCCCTCTCTGCTTTCCTGCGGACTCCATCCTCAAAAGCACCTGTTTTCGCATTCGGCAGCCTCCGGAGCAAAAAAGACAAACGTCCAGGTTTTGCTGCCACAGCAAAGGTGCCAGCCGGGAAAAGTAATGCTGGTTCTCACTACCTCCTGGAACCCTTTCAAATGCCCCAGACAATTTGGCCCTCTCTGCTTTCCTGCGGACTCCATCCTCAAAAGCACCTCTTTTCGCTTTCGGCAGCCTCCGGAGCAAAAAAGACAAACGTCCAGCTTTTGCTGCCACAGCAAAGGTGCCAGCGGGGAAAAGTAATGCTGGTTCTCACTACCTCTTGGAACTCTTTCAAATGCCCCAGACAATTTGGCCCTCTCTGCTTTCCTGCGGACTCCATCCTTAAAAGCACCTGTTTTCGCTTTCGGCAGCCTCCAAAGCAAAAAAGACAAACGTCCAGCTTTTGCTGCCACAGCAAAGGTGCCAGCGGGGAAAAGTAATGCTGGTTCTCACTACCTCCTAGAACTCTTTCAAATGCCACAGACAATTTGGCCCTCTCTTCTTTCCTGCGGACTCCATCCTCAAAAGCACCTGTTTTCGCTTTCGGCAGCCTCAGGAGCAAAAAAGACAAACGTCCAGCTTTTGCTGCCACAGCAGAGGTGCCAGCGGGGAAAAGTAATGCTGGTTCTCACTGCCTCCTGGAACCTCTTCAAATGCCCCAGACAATTTGGCCTTCTCTGCTTTCCTGCGGACTCCATCCTCAAAAGCACCTGTTTTCGCTTTCGGCATCCTCAGGAGCAAAAAAGACAAACGTCCAGCTTTTGCTGCCACAGCAGAGGTGCCAGCGGGCAAAAGTAATGCTGGTTCTCACTGCCTCCTGGAACCCTTTCAAATGCCCCAGACAATTTGGCCCTCTCTGCTTTCCTGCGGACTGCATCTTCAAAAGCACCTGTTTTCGCTTTCGGCAGCCTCCGGAGCAAAAAAGACAAACGTCCAGGTTTTGCTGCCACAGCAAAGGTGCCAGCGGGGAAAAGTAATGCTGGTTCTCACTACCTCCTAGAACTCTTTCAAATGCCACAGACAATTTGGCCCTGTCTGCTTTCCTGCGGACTCCATCCTCAAAAGCACCTGTTTTCGCTTTCGGCAGCCTCCAGAGCAAAAAAGACAAACGTCCAGCTTTTGCTGCCACAGCAAATGTGCCAGCTAGGAAAAGTAATGCTGGTTCTCACTGCGTCCTGGAACCTCTTCAAATGCCACAGACAATTTGGGCCTCTCTGCTTTCCTGCGGACACCATCCTCAAAAGTACCTGTTTTCGCTTTCGGCAATTTCCGGAGCAAAAAAGACAAACGTCCAGGTTTTGCTGCCACAGCAAAGGTGCCAGCCGGGAAAAGTAATGCTGGTTCTCACTGCCTCCTGGAACCCTTTCAAATGCCACAGACAATTTGGCCCTGTCTACTTTCCTGCGGACTCCATCCTCAAAAGAACCTGTTTTCGCTTTCGGCAGCCTCCAGAGCAAAAAAGACAAACGTCCAGCTTTTCCTGCCACAGCAAAGGTGCCAGCGGGGAAAAGTAATGCTGGTTCTCACTGCCTCCTGGAACCTCTTCAAATGCCCCAGACCATTTGGCCCTCTCTGCTTTCCTGCGGACTCCATCCTCAAAAGCGCCTTTTTTCACTTTCGGCGCCCTCCGGTGGTAAAAAGACAAACGTCCAGCTTTTGCTGCCACAGCAAAAGTGCCAGCGGGCAAAAGTAATGCTGGTCCTCATTGCCTTCTGGAACCTCTTCAAATGCCACAGACAATTTGGCCCTCTCTGCTTTCCTGCGGACTCCATCCTCAAAAGCACCTGTTTTCGCTTTCGGCAGCCTCCGGAGCAAAAAAGACAAACGTCCAGCTTTTGCTGCCACAGCAAAGGTGCCAGCGGGGAAAAGTAATGCTGGTTTTCATTGCCTCCTGGAACTCTTTCAAATGCCCCAGACAATTTGGCCCACTCTGCTTTCCTGCGGACTTCATCCTTAAAAGCACCTGTTTTCACTTTCGGCATCCTCAGGAGCAAAAAAGACAAACGTCCAGCTTTTGCTGCCACAGCAAAGGTGCCAGCGGGGAAAAGTAATGCTGGTTCTCACTGCCTCCTGGAACTCTTTCAAATGCCCCAGACAATTTGGCCCTCTCTGCTTTTCTGCGGACTCCATCCTCAAAAGCACCTGTTTTCGCTTTCGGCAGCCTCCAGAGCAAAAAAGACAAACGTCCAGCTTTTGCTGCCACAGCAAATTTGCCAGCGGGGAAAAGTAATGCTGGTCCTCATTGCCTCCTGGAACCTCTTCAAAAACCACAGACAATTTGGCCCTCTCTGCTTTCCTGCGGACTCCATCCTCAAAAGCACCTCTTTTCGCTTTCGGCAACCTCAGGAGCAAAAAAGACAAACGTCCAGGTTTTTCTGCCACAGCAGAGGTGCCAGCGGGGAAAAGTAATGCTGGTTCTCACTACCTCCTAGAACTCTTTCAAATGCCCCAGACAATTTGGCCCTCTCTGCTTTCCTGCGGACTCCATCCTCAAAAGCACCTGTTTTCGCTTTCGGCAGCCTCCGGAGCAAAAAAGACAAACGTCCAGCTTTTGCTGCCACAGCAGAGGTGCCAGCGGGGAAAAGTAATGCTGGTTCTCACTGCCTCCTGGAACTCTTTCAAATGCCCCAGACAATTTGGCCCTCTCTGCTTTCCTGCCGACTCCATCCTCAAAAGCACCTGTTTTCGCTTTCGGCAGCCTCCAGAGCAAAAAAGACAAACGTCCAGGTTTTGCTGCCACAGCAAAGGTGCCAGCAGGGAAAAGTTATGCTGGTCCTCATTGCCTCCTGGAACCTCTTCAAATGCCCCAGACAATTTGGCCCTCTCTGCTTTCCTGCGGACTCCATCCTCAAAAGCACCTGTTTTCGCTTTCGGCAGCCTCCAGAGCAAAAAAGACAAACGTCCAGCTTTTGCTGCCACAGCAAAGGTGCCAGCCGGGAAAAGTAATGCTGGTTCTCACTACCTCCTGGAACTCTTTCAAATGCCCCAGACAATTCGGCCCTCTCTGCTTTCCTGCGGACTCCATCCTCAAAAGCACCTGTTTTCGCTTTCGGCAGCCTCCAAAGCAAAAAAGACAAACGTCCAGCTTTTGCTGCCACAGCAAAGATGCCAGGGGGAAAAGTAATGCTGGTTCTTACTACCTCCTAGAACTCTTTCAAATGCCCCAGAGAATTTGGCCCTCTCTGCTTTCCTGCGGACTCCATCCTCAAAAGCACCTGTTTTCGCTTTCGGCAGCCTCCAAAGCAAAAAAGACAAACGTCCAGCTTTTGCTGCCACAGCAGAGGTGCCAGCGGGGAAAAGTAATGCTGGTTCTCACTGCCTCCTGGAACCCTTTCAAATGCCCCAGACAATTTGGCCCTCTCTGCTTTCCTGCGGACTCCATCCTCAAAAGCACCTGTTTTCGCTTTCGGCAGCCTCCGGAGGAAAAAAGACAAACGTCCAGCTTTTGCTGCCACAGCAAAGGTGCCAGCGGGGAAAAGTAATGCTGGTTCTCACTACCTCCTAGAACTCTTTCAAATGCCACAGACAATTTGGCCCTCTCTGCTTTCCTGCGGACTCCATCCTCAAAAGCACCTGTTTTCGCTTTCGGCATCCTCAGGAGCAAAAAAGACAAACGTCCAGGTTTTGCTGCCACAGAAAAGGTGCCAGCGGGCAAAAGTAATGCTGGTTCTCACTGCGTCCTGGAACCTCTTCAAATGCCACAGACAATTTGGCCCTCTCTGCTTTCCTGCGGACTCCATCCTCAAAAGCACCTGTTTTCGCTTTCGGAAACCTCAGGAGCAAAAAAGACAAACGTCCAGGTTTTCCTGCCACAGCAAAGGTGCCAGCGGGCAAAAGTAATGCTGGTTCTCACTGCCTCCTGGAACCCTTTTCAAATGCCCCAGACAATTTGGCCCTCTCTGCTTTCCTGCGGACTCCATCCTCAAAAGCACCTGTTTTCGTTTTCGGCAGCCTCCGGAGCAAAAAAGACAAACGTCCAGCTTTTGCTGCCACAGCAAAGGTGCCAGCGGGGAAAAGTAATGCTGGTTCTCATTGCCTCCTGGAACTCTTTCAAATGCCCCAGACAATTTGGCCCTCTCTGCTTTCCTGCGGACTTCATCCTTAAAAGCACCTGTTTTCACTTTCGGCAGCCTCCGGAGCAAAACAGACAAACGTCCAGCTTTTGCTGCCACAGCAAAGGTGCCAGCGGGGAAAAGTAATGCTGGTTCTCACTGCCTCCTGGAACCCTTTCAAATGCCCCAGACAATTTGGCCCTCTCTGCTTTTCTGCGGACTCCATCCTCAAAAGCACCTGTTTTCGCTTTCGGCAGCCTCCAGAGCAAAAAAGACAAACGTCCAGCTTTTGCTGCCACAGCAAATTTGCCAGCCGGGAAAAGTAATGCTGGTCCTCATTGCCTCCTGGAACCTCTTCAAAAACCACAGACAATTTGGCCCTCTCTGCTTTCCTGCGGACTCCATCCTCAAAAGCACCTCTTTTCGCTTTCGGCAACCTCAGGATCAAAAAAGACAAACGTCCAGCTTTTTCTGCCACAGCAGAGGTGCCAGCGGGGAAAAGTAATGCTGGTCCTCATTGCCTCCTGGAACTCTTTCAAATGCCTCAGACAATTTGGCCCTCTCTGCTTTCCTGCGGACTCCATCCTCAAAAGCACCTGTTTTCGCTTTCGGCATCCTCAGGAGCAAAAAAGACAAACGTCCAGCTTTTGCTGCCACAGCAAAGGTGCCAGCGGGGAAAAGTAATGCTGGTTCTCACTGCCTCCTGGAACTCTTTCAAATGCCCCCAGACAATTTGGCCCTTTCTGCTTTCCTGCGGACTCCATCCTCAAAAGCACCTGTTTTCGCTTTCGGCAACCTCCGGAGCAAAAAAGACAAACGTCCAGCTTTTGCTGCCACAGCAAAGGTGCCAGCGGGGAAAAGTTATGCTGGTCCTCATTGCCTCCTGGAACCTCTTCAAATGCCCCAGACAATTTGGCCCTCTCTGCTTTCCTGCGGACTCCATCCTCAAAAGCACCTGTTTTCGCTTTCGGCAGCCTCCAGAGCAAAAAAGACAAACGTCCAGCTTTTGCTGCCACAGCAAAGGTGCCAGCGGGGAAAAGTAATGCTGGTTCTCACTACCTCCTGGAACCCCTTTCAAATGCCACAGACAATTTGGCCCTCTCTGCTTTCCTGCGGACTCCATCCTCAAAAGCACCTGTTTTCACTTTCGGCATCCTCAGGAGCAAAAAAGACAAACGTCCAGCTTTTGCTGCCACAGCAAAGGTGCCAGCGGGGAAAAGTAATGCTGGTTCTCACTGCCTCCTGGAACTCTTTCAAATGCCCCAGACAATTTGGCCCTCTCTGCTTTTCTGCGGACTCCATCCTCAAAAGCACCTGTTTTCGCTTTCGGCAGCCTCCAGAGCAAAAAAGACAAACGTCCAGCTTTTGCTGCCACAGCAAATTTGCCAGCGGGGAAAAGTAATGCTGGTCCTCATTGCCTCCTGGAACCTCTTCAAAAACCACAGACAATTTGGCCCTCTCTGCTTTCCTGCGGACTCCATCCTCAAAAGCACCTCTTTTCGCTTTCGGCAACCTCAGGAGCAAAAAAGACAAACGTCCAGGTTTTTCTGCCACAGCAGAGGTGCCAGCGGGGAAAAGTAATGCTGGTTCTCACTGCCTCCTGGAACTCTTTCAAATGCCCCAGACAATTTGGCCCTCTCTGCTTTCCTGCGGACTCCATCCTCAAAAGCACCTGTTTTCGCTTTCGGCAACCTCCGGAGCAAAAAAGACAAACGTCCAGCTTTTGCTGCCACAGCAAAGGTGCCAGCCGGGAAAAGTAATGCTGGTTCTCACTGCCTCCTGGAACTCTTTCAAATGCCCCAGACAATTTGGCCCTCTCTGCTTTCCTGCGGACTCCATCCTCAAAAGCACCTGTTTTCGCTTTCGGCAGCCTCCAGAGCAAAAAAGACAAACGTCCAGGTTTTGCTGCCACAGCAAAGGTGCCAGCGGGGAAAAGTTATGCTGGTCCTCATTGCCTCCTGGAACCTCTTCAAATGCCCCAGACAATTTGGCCCTCTCTGCTTTCCTGCGGACTCCATCCTCAAAAGCACCTGTTTTCGCTTTCGGCAGCCTCCAGAGCAAAAAAGACAAACGTCCAGCTTTTGCTGCCACAGCAAAGGTGCCAGCCGGGAAAAGTAATGCTGGTTCTCACTACCTCCTGGAACTCTTTCAAATGCCCCAGACAATTCGGCCCTCTCTGCTTTCCTGCGGACTCCATCCTCAAAAGCACCTGTTTTCGCTTTCGGCAGCCTCAGGAGCAAAAAAGACAAACGTCCAGCTTTTGCTGCCACAGCAGAGGTGCCATCGGGGAAAAGTAATGCTGGTTCTCACTGCCTCCTGGAACCCTTTCAAATGCCCCAGACAATTTGGCCCTCTCTGCTTTCCTGCGGACTCCATCCTCAAAAGCACCTGTTTTCGCTTTCGGCAGCCTCCGGAGGAAAAAAGACAAACGTCCAGCTTTTGCTGCCACAGCAAAGGTGCCAGC